>NC_056732.1:1334138249-1334198249 GCF_019279795.1 Protopterus annectens
ATATCTGAAGGGTTAAACTTTATTTGTTGAAAATGTACATAGTTTTGTGCACTTGTTCAAAGTTAATGGGGAATAGGGATTCTGAAAATGTATTAAGTATCTTATTTATGAGCTTTCATCAAAGCAAAAAGTATTGAAAACTCTTGACACAGGTTCAAATGAAGAAGAGAAGAAGTAACTGTATAAAAGATTAACCTACTAAACAGAATGGACATGAAAGACAAAAGTTAGACGTATGCATGAAAAAATCTGTCCTGTATAATGGGTGGGAGCAATAGCTTTCTATTATAACAGCTACTCTGTACACATTACCCTGAAATTTAAATGGCCTTACAGGTACAGACAAAAAGAAAAGAGTATCAAATTATATTAAGAAATGTAGAATGCAAATAATAATGTTGTATGTAGGAGACACATTTGGGTAGAAATGAGTGTGTGAATTTGACAAAAAGGATTTTAAGATGGATATCTATCAGAATATCAGGGATGAAGAAAATGGGTAGTAATAATATTAATTGCTACAGGGGCTTCAACGGTGATACAAGAGGGGAAAAAGACAATAATGGTATATTTGTGCTAGTAAGGGGATACTAACAAGGGAAGAGAGGGATTATTTCTCCTAAACATTTCTTAAGCTCCATAACAACAGATTTCTGAAGAAATTTATAAAAATATTTGATGAGGAAGATGTGAATTCAGTTGTAAGAAGTCTGGTAGAATTTACATATTATTCCCCAAGGTACAATAACTGGGCTAGATTGAATAGAAATTATATTCCACAGGAACGTGCATTTGATTGAACACTTCTAAACTTATCCAATAACTATTTCAGATCATGCACCAATAAAAACTATGATAACAATACAGAGTAATGAAGTAAAAATCAGACACGGATATTTCCTACTTACCTGTTAAAAACAGATGAATTTAATGAGTGGGCAGTGGGAATTATTTGAGCATTCTTAGGGAAGAGAAATTTCTTCAGATGAAATAGCTAGTAAGTGGGATAAAATGAAAATAAAGTTTAAAAATACAGTCGAAAAAATCAAAAGTGCTATGGTCAAGAAGTAATAGGAATTATTTAGAGGACCTGACAATAGTTAAAGTATTGCAGAATAAGAGGACTCTCACAGAACAAAAATGATGCAACTGCAGAGTGCAAAAGGAAAAATAAGGGAGTATTTGGATAATATGCTTGAGTTTAGAAAGATTACTCTTAAGCAACTATTTTTGATAATTCCCAGAGCACACAATTTTTAGCACAACAACTTAAACAACAAGTAGAAAGGTAAAAACCAAGCAGAGTATTAGGGCGAAACACAGCTCAATGGAATAATAAAATAAAAGGTCATTAATCCGTCTCATCAACCCTCGATCACCACAGCTAGTCCAAGGAATAGACGTCCAAGATAAAAATCAGTTTTCTTTATTACACACAGGTACCAGAGTTAGCGCTTTCACCTTTCGGTTTCATCAGACTCATTACAAGATACAAAAACAATGAGCCTTAAATACTTCTAAAGGCGGGAAAAAACACCCAATTAAGCTTCTTAACAACAAGCTCTATCAATAAAAATCCTTAGCGACAAGGTCTATTAATACAAATTCATATATACATTCTTAAAGATATATTTAAAATACAAATACAATAAGCCTATTGTTATCAGAAATAATGTTAGAATGATATAAAAGTCATCAAATACAAGCTTACTTAACTCTAAGTCTCCTCATCCTTAGAAGAGATTTTAAAGAGACTTTATATCTAAAATGCAAATACAATAAGCCTATTATTGTCAGAAATAATGTTAAAATGATATAAAAAAAAAAAAAAAAAAAAAAATATATAAAAAACATCCGATACAAACTTACTTAACTCTAAGTCTCCTCATCCTTAAAAAAGGTTTCAAGGAGACCTTAGCATTTAAACCAGGGGTCATATCTGACCTCAGCTTCAAAATCCAAGCATTCTCTCTACTCTCAGTGATAGCCCAAATATCACCACCTCTACTAGTAACATTAATAGTCTCTATAATCCTGAAACTAAAGGTATGTGTACAATCTGTATCCATGACATGTTTGGCTAGTGCATTGGTTCCATTGTTAATCCTGATGTTATACATATGCTCTCGCATTCTATCCCTCAAACATCTGTTCGTCTTGCCAACATAAAATGATGAACAGACGTTGCACGTAGCAAAATAAACAAGGTCTCTGGACATACAATCCCCTCTGGCCTTCAAGGGGTATGAAATATAAGTAATGGGATGTATAAAAACAGAGTCCCCACAAATAAAATCACAAAAATTGCATTTACCACACTTCATTGTTCCATGTGGAAACATGGTTACAGGACTATTAGTCATCCTATCACACAATAACCTCTTAATATTCCTCTTGTTCTTATACCTAAAGCGTGGGCAATCACCAACTATAGCTCTAATATGTGGATCCACCAACAGAATGTCCCAGTGTTTCCTCACAACATCCTTAATGTCACCTACATCTTTGGTATAAAACAGTGAGAAGGCAGTAGAGGCACTAGCAGTGGTATCAGAAGCACCTAGAGTGTCCATATTAAGGCGTAATTCAGAGAAATACGGAGCAGCTGCTCCAGATCTTAACTCAGAAATACCCTCATGGCCTTTCATAATGTCATCCGTCTTATATCCCCGAGATGTCAACCTCCTGTCCAGATCTAACAAATCCTGATGAAAACCATGCTCAGTAGGATTGTACCTAGAGGTCCTCATACTCTGTCCCCTAACAATATTGTGGAAGGTATAACCAGGATGCATACTATATCGATGTAAGATAGAATTCTTGTGACATGGCTTCCTATATACTCCAGTATTAATAGAGCCATCAGATAGCCGCTCAACAAAGATGTCCAAAAAAGGGAGCCTGGTATATGAAAACTCATAGCTGAATTTAAGGTACTCTGTGCTAGCATTCAGGTCCATTATATAGGATTCCAATAGTTCCACTGACCCCTTCCATAACAGGAAGAGGTCATCCACAAAGCGCCTATAGAAAGAAACATGAACCAAAAAACTTGGATGGGAAGTCATATAATCCACCTCCCATTCAGCCATGAATAAGTTGGCGTAGCTATTGGCACAAGAAGTGCCCATAGCCACGCCATCCAACTGTAGAAAAAACTCCTGTTCAAAGCCAAAGATGTTAGTATGTAAAACTACATCCAAAAAAGTTAGCAATACCCCAATCTTTTCTTCACTGTATCCTGAATGGCTACAAAGATGTCGCTTAATATAGCCCAAACCTATATGGTTGGGGATAACCGTGAAAAGGGAGTTCACATCCAAGGTAACAAATAAATAATCTTGACAATCAGGCACATTTCTCAAATGATCATAAAGATCAACTAAAAACTGCTTGGTGTCCTTCAAAATAAATGGATGAGCATCAACAACAGGTCTCAGAAACTTCTCCAAGTATAAAGAGAAGGGCTCAGTCAACCACCCACCACCTGACACAATAGGTCGAAGTGGTGGGTTGATCAAACTCTTGTGAATCTTCGGCAACCCTTTAATAGAGGGCACTAAAGGGTGAGGCACCTCCAAAAAAGAATACAGGGAATCATCTATCAGACCCTTATACAACAAATCCTCCAAAACAACATAAATCTTCCTACTATAACCAGCTAGGAAGTCAAAGGAAACACGTTCATAAAACTTGTTGTCATCCAACATCACCCTAACGGCATCTAAATAATCACACGTGTCCATCACCACAATTCCTCCTCCCTTATCAGCTGGCCTCAATGTAATAGAATAATCATTCATTAATGTTTTAAGTGCTGCCCTCTCAACATGTGTTAAATTATCCTTCCTCCTTTGTCTAACATTACTCATCCTGTAGATATCATCCTCAACCATTTTGCTGAATGCTCCCAATAATGGATGCAGAGGGGGGACAAAGACACTAGGTTTCTTAAACCCACTAGGAATATATCTACCATCACTGTTACTGTCAAACATCAACCTCAGTGATAGATTCCTAACAAAAAGTTTAAAGTCACGTAAAGACTCTTCTAAAACACTATATGTGGTGGGGATAAAAGATAGCCCTTTGGCTAAAACAGATTCCTCAGCACTAGAAAGGACCCTAGAGGAAATATTAACAACTAAACAGTCCCTTTCCCTTGCCACATCCTCTTCAAATTCATATTCGTGGGGGCTTCGGCAGGCAATTTCCTCTTCTGCCTCCCCCTGCTCTGTGATCTCAACCTCCCTTCCCTCTGGTCGAACCTGATAGGAAAAGGGTGGGATTTGTCAAATCGTAAAGGTAGCTCACTACCATGGAGTGTGGTAGTTGGAGGTGCCTCAGGTACATTACCCGGTCTCCTCGTCTTACTCCTCACCACTGGATCATTCATGGATGTAACATTACCAGTGTCAGAATTGCCGCCAATGGGAGCATGGATAACATTCCCATCAGATACCGTAGAAACAACACTAACAACATTAGCGGTGCGGTTCACCGTACCATCAGATCTCATACAATCATTTGCAGGAGTAAAATTTGAACTATCAGTGACAACAACACTCTTATCAGCCCCAGAGTTAATGGCAGAAACAACACCATCACTATGGAGTCCCACCTCTCCCATGAGTCCAGAATTACATGTATTAAATGGTGCACTATTCGAACTGTCACTGTCAATAATAACATTACTTGCTTGTCCTTGGTTAAACCGAGGCCAAGTGAAGATGTTGCCACGACGAAAATCGACAATGTCCCTGTGTAATTTTTGTCTCTTCTGTTCCAACAGTCTCCGTTCAAAGTGCCCAACAGAATCAAGCATCTGGCACAAATAACAGTCAACCACTGGTAAAGAAAAACTCGAAACTAGCTGCTCATGTTTAACTTGTATGCTGCGCCTAAGTTCGTCCTCAAGAGGGGCATAATATTCATTCAATAGCCGCATATAATTGAGGCTTACCTCAATATTTAACTGTTGCCACCGAAATAGCAACTCCGGATGGCTGGTCCCAGTTGTCGGCATCTTCAGGACTCGCAAACCCCTCGGTATTATGCGCCGTTGGATGCATACATCGAAATGCAGCCTCTGCATCTGCATCTTCTTTAGTTTGATGAAATCAGATTCCATCGCTTCCAAGCTAACGCGAAGTCCCTCCTGGTCTATCGACCCAACGTCATCATCCTGCGACTCTTCCGGTTCCTGGTATAGTGCCAATGGATTAATGCGTTCTCTTAGGCACTCAGAAAACCTCTCAGTGGATAAACCACCAACACCGATGTTCCCAATACCTTTGTTGGATCCAGTCGCATTTAAAATTTTGCTTATGCAGACGCTACCGCTGGCGTTGCCACCAGCAGTATCCTTGATCACATATGGTAGCTCGATCTGTTCAGTTACAACATCAGCCATGCCCCTGTTCCAATACGAGCAGCAATGCAATAAAGTAATGTGTGGATGTAAGGAACAAGGTGAACGCCCAATCCAAGCAGCCAAAAATAAGATAAAAACCAAGCAGAGTATTAGGGCGAAACACAGCTCAATGGAATAATAAAATAAAAGGTCATTAATCCGTCTCATCAACCCTCGATCACCACAGCTAGTCCAAGGAATAGACGTCCAAGATAAAAATCAGTTTTCTTTATTACACACAGGTACCAGAGTTAGCGCTTTCACCTTTCGGTTTCATCAGACTCATTACAAGGTACAAAAACAATGAGCCTTAAATACTTCTAAAGGCGGGAAAAAACACCCAATTAAGCTTCTTAACAACAAGCTCTATCAATAAAAATCCTTAGCGACAAGGTCTATTAATACAAATTCATATATACATTCTTAAAGATATATTTAAAATACAAATACAATAAGCCTATTGTTATCAGAAATAATGTTAGAATGATATAAAAGTCATCAAATACAAGCTTACTTAACTCTAAGTCTCCTCATCCTTAGAAGAGATTTTAAAGAGACTTTATATCTAAAATGCAAATACAATAAGCCTATTATTGTCAGAAATAATGTTAAAAAAAAAAAAATATATAAAAAACATCCGATACAAACTTACTTAACTCTAAGTCTCCTCATCCTTAAAAAAGGTTTCAAGGAGACCTTAGCATTTAAACCAGGGGTCATATCTGACCTCAGCTTCAAAATCCAAGCATTCTCTCTACTCTCAGTGATAGCCCAAATATCACCACCTCTACTAGTAACATTAATAGTCTCTATAATCCTGAAACCAAAGGTATGTGTACAATCTGTATCCATGACATGTTTGGCTAGTGCATTGGTTCCATTGTTAATCCTGATGTTATACATATGCTCTCGCATTCTATCCCTCAAACATCTGTTCGTCTTGCCAACATAAAATGACGAACAGACGTTGCACGTAGCCAAATAAACAAGGTCTCTGGACATACAATCCCCTCTGGCCTTCAAGGGGTATGAAATATGAGTAATGGGATGTATAAAAACAGAGTCCCCACAAATAAAATCACAAAAATTGCATTTACCACACTTCATTGTTCCATGTGGAAACATGGTTACAGGACTATTAGTCATCCTATCACACAATAACCTCTTAATATTCCTCTTGTTCTTATACCTCGGCGCATAATACCGAGGGGTTTGCGAGTCCTGAAGATGCCGACAACTGGGACCAGCCATCCGGAGTTGCTATTTCGGTGGCAACAGTTAAATATTGAGGTAAGCCTCAATTATATGCGGCTATTGAATGAATATTATGCCCCTCTTGAGGACAAACTTAGGCGCAGCATACAAGTTAAACATGAGCAGCTAGTTTCGAGTTTTTCTTTACCAGTGGTTGACTGTTATTTGTGCCAGATGCTTGATTCTGTTGGGCACTTTGAACAGAGACTGTTGGAACAGAAGAGACAAAAATTACACAGGGACATTGTCGATTTTCGTCGTGGCAACATCTTCACTTGGCCTCGGTTTAACCAAGGACAAGCAAGTAATGGTATTATTGACAGTGACAGTTCGAATAGTGCACCATTTAATACATGTAATTCTGGACTCATGGGAGAGGTGGGACTCCATAGTGATGGTGTTGTTTCTGCCATTAACTCTGGGGCTGATAAGAGTGTTGTTGTCACTGATAGTTCAAATTTTACTCCTGCAAATGATTGTATGAGATCTGATGGTACGGTGAACCGCACCGCTAATATTGTTAGTGTTGTTTCTACGGTATCTGATGGGAATGTTATCCATGCTCCCATTGGCGGCAAGTCTGACACTGGTAATGTTACATCCATGAATGATCCAGTGGTGAGGAGTAAGACGAGGAGACCGGGTAATGTACCTGAGGCACCTCCAACTACCACACTCCATGGTAGTGAGCTACCTTTACGATTTGACAAATCCCACCCTTTTCCTATCAGGTTCGACCAGAGGGAAGGGAGGTTGAGATCACAGAGCAGGGGGAGGCAGAAGAGGAAATTGCCTGCCGAAGCCCCCACGAATATGAATTTGAAGAGGATGTGGCAAGGGAAAGGGACTGTTTAGTTGTTAATATTTCCTCTAGGGTCCTTTGTAGTGCTGAGGAATCTGTTTTAGCCAAAGGGCTATCTTTTATCCCCACCACATATAGTGTTTTAGAAGAGTCTTTACGTGACTTTAAACTTTTTGTTAGGAATCTATCACTGAGGTTGATGTTTGACAGTAACAGTGATGGTAGATATATTCCTAGTGGGTTTAAGAAACCTAGTGTCTTTGTCCCCCCTCTGCATCCATTATTGGGAGCATTCAGCAAAATGGTTGAGGATGATATCTACAGGATGAGTAATGTTAGACAAAGGAGGAAGGATAATTTAACACATGTTGAGAGGGCAGCACTTAAAACATTAATGAATGATTTTTCTATTACATTGAGGCCAGCTGATAAGGGAGGAGGAATTGTGGTGATGGACACGTGTGATTATTTAGATGCCTTTAGGGTGATGTTGGATGACAACAAGTTTTATGAACGTGTTTCCTTTGACTCCCTAGCTGGTTATAGTAGGAAGATTTATGTTGTTTTGGAGGATTTGTTGTATAAGGGTCTGATAGAGGATTCCCTGTATTCTTTTTTGGAGGTGCCTCACCCTTTAGTGCCCTCTATTAAAGGGTTGCCGAAGATTCACAAGAGTTTGATCAACCCACCACTTCGACCTATTGTGTCAGGTGGTGGGTGGTTGACTGAGCCCTTCTCTTTATACTTGGAGAAGTTTCTGAGACCTGTTGTTGATGCTCATCCATTTATTTTGAAGGACACCAAGCAGTTTTAGTTGATCTTTATGATCATTTGAGAAATGTGCCTGATTGTCAAGATTATTTATTTGTTACCTTGGATGTGAACTCCCTTTTCACGGTTATCCCCAACCATATAGGTTTGGGCTATATTAAGCGACATCTTTGTAGCCATTCAGGATACAGTGAAGAAAAGATTGGTGTATTGCTAACTTTTTTGGATGTAGTTTTACATACTAACATCTTTGGCTTTGAACAGGAGTTTTTTCTACAGTTGGATGGCGTGGCTATGGGCACTTCTTGTGCCAATAGCTACGCCAACCTATTCATGGCTGAATGGGAGGTGGATTATATGACTTCCCATCCAAGTTTTTTGGTTCATGTTTCTTTCTATAGGCGCTTTGTGGATGACCTCTTCCTGTTATGGAAGGGGTCAGTGGAACTATTGGAATCCTATATAATGGACCTGAATGCTAGCACAGAGTACCTTAAATTCAGCTATGAGTTTTCATATACCAGGCTCCCTTTTTTGGACATCTTTGTTGAGCGGCTATCTGATGGCTCTATTAATACTGGAGTATATAGGAAGCCATGTCACAAGAATTCTATCTTACATCGACATAGTATGCATCCTGGTTATACCTTCCACAATATTGTTAGGGGACAGAGTATGAGGACCTCTAGGTACAATCCTACTGAGCATGGTTTTCGTCAGGATTTGTTAGATCTGGACAGGAGGTTGACATCTCAGGGATATAAGACGGATGACATTATGAAAGGCCATGAGGGTATTTCTGAGTTAAGATCTGGAGCAGCTGCTCCGTATTTCTCTGAATTACGCCTTAATATGGACACTCTAGGTGATTCTGATACCACTGCTAGTGCCTCTACTGCCTTCTCACTGTTTTATACCAAAGATGTAGGTGACATTAAGGATGTTGTGAGGAAACACTGGGACATTCTGTTGGTGGATCCACATATTAGAGCTATAGTTGGTGATTGCCCATGCTTTAGGTATAAGAACAAGAGGAATATTAAGAGGTTATTGTGTGATAGGATGACTAATAGTCCTGTAACCATGTTTCCACATGGAACAATGAAGTGTGGTAAATGCAATTTTTGTGATTTTATTTGTGGGGACTCTGTTTTTATACATCCCGTTACTCATATTTCATACCCCTTGAAGGCCAGAGGGGATTGTATGTCCAGAGACCTTGTTTATTTGGCTACGTGCAACGTCTGTTCGTCATTTTATGTTGGCAAGACGAACAGATGTTTGAGGGATAGAATGCGAGAGCATATGTATAACATCAGGATTAACAATGGAACCAATGCACTAGCCAAACATGTCATGGATACAGATTGTACACATACCTTTAGTTTCAGGATTATAGAGACTATTAATGTTACTAGTAGAGGTGGTGATATTTGGGCTATCACTGAGAGTAGAGAGAATGCTTGGATTTTGAAGCTGAGGTCAGATATGACCCCTGGTTTAAATGCTAAGGCCTCCTTGAAACCTTTTTTAAGGATGAGGAGACTTAGAGTTAAGTAAGTTTGTATCGGATGTTTTTTATATATTTTTTTTTTTTTTTTTTATATCATTTTAACATTATTTCTGACAATAATAGGCTTATTGTATTTGCATTTTAGATATAAAGTCTCTTTAAAATCTCTTCTAAGGATGAGGAGACTTAGAGTTAAGTAAGCTTGTATTTGATGACTTTTATATCATTCTAACATTATTTCTGATAACAATAGGCTTATTGTATTTGTATTTTAAATATATCTTTAAGAATGTATATATGAATTTGTATTAATAGACCTTGTCGCTAAGGATTTTTATTGATAGAGCTTGTTGTTAAGAAGCTTAATTGGGTGTTTTTTCCCGCCTTTAGAAGTATTTAAGGCTCATTGTTTTTGTACCTTGTAATGAGTCTGATGAAACCGAAAGGTGAAAGCGCTAACTCTGGTACCTGTGTGTAATAAAGAAAACTGATTTTTATCTTGGACGTCTATTCCTTGGACTAGCTGTGGTGATCGAGGGTTGATGAGACGGATTAATGACCTTTTATTTTATTATTCCATTGAGCTGTGTTTCGCCCTAATACTCTGCTTGGTTTTTATCTTATTTTTGGCTGCTTGGATTGGGCGTTCACCTTGTTCCTTACATCCACACATTACTAACAAGTAGAAAGGGTTGTCACCAAACTTAGTGAGGTTATGACAAAAAATAACCAGAGATCCTATAGAGATAATAGATATATTTTGCAAAAAAGTTATGAAAATTTGTATATAAAAGAGGAATGTTGAAATCAGGAAACAGCATGACTGGAAATATTTATGAAAAACTTAAGCAACGTTAGAGGAAGATGAAGCTCAACAACTAACAGTTAAGATAGAAGAAGAGTAGACAGAAATTGTGATGTATAACAAATCTACAGGGAAGTCTAAAGCAACAAATGGAACTTTCAATTTTAAACCATGATGATAAAGTGCTTTTGCCTATACGAGTTAAGAAAATGGCAAAGGTGTTGCCAAAACTGATAGATCTGGATCAATGTGGTTTTGTGAAGGGGGAGGCAAACATATGGCAACATTAATAGAACAAGGGTGGTTCAGATTGAAGCAGAATGTAAGAAAATACCTCTGCTGTTTGGGGTCTTGATGCAGAGAAAGCATTCAATAATGTAAGCTGGGATTTAATGAGTAGGGCAATGGAAGCATTTGCATTATCTAATACAATAATAGGGTTAATCCATGGGATATATGAATGATAGAAGACAAGAATTAAGGTGGGTGGGTCTCTCTCTCATAAGCTATGTTTGAACACAGGAACCAGGCAGGGATGTCCTCTTTCCCCTTTTGTTATTTGCTTTATATTTAGAGCTACTGGCAAAGAAAATAAGGGACTAAGAAATTCAAGGATATAATTGGTATGGTAATGATGGAAATATGTCTTAATTTGCAGATGACATTCTTTTGTATTTGATAAATCCAGAGAATGACATTTTGGTGTTGTGGAATAATTAGATACAGTTTCAAGCCTTTTCAAAATATAAAATTAATGAAGATAAAACAAAGGCTATAGAAGTAAACTATAAGCCCATTCAGTTTAGCAATACCCATATTTATGGAGACACAATAAGATGAAGTATTTAGGTGGATGGATTAAAAAGGATTCTGTTATGGTAGCTAAGGTTATGTGGGAAGAGACTAAACAAAAGACAATACAAAAACTGAGAAACTGGAAGCTCTTGTTTATGCACATGTATAATAAAATATAAGCATTGAAAATGTTTTTAATCCCTTTAGTTTTATATATAGGTCAGGTATATTTTTATCAAGTCAGAGGAGAACTTGTGGCTAATAAGAATTGAAGGAAATTATTTGGAGGAGAAGACAAGAGTTTAGCCAGATAAGTTGATCCTCCCCGTATAACAAGACAGTTTAGGATTATTTGATTTGTATGGCTATTTTAGATCAGCACAGCTAAGGCTCATATACATAACAGAAGCAGAAGGTTATAAATCAAGGTGGAAAAGGATGATGCTGAAGTGGGGGAGGGGTAAAGAAATATTGAGATGTTAGTGTTTTGGATGCAAACCCCTGAGGAGAATAACAACAACCATACAAAATATTAGATTCATAAGCTTGCAGAAAGTATTCAAAATACTAAGTGAATATAGGAATGGAGAAAGATTTTCCCAGTATGGTTGACTGAAAATAGGGGTACAAAAATAGGCAAGAGGGAAGTGTAATGTAGTGGAGAAAAGGAACCAAGGAGCAAATAACTAGAGTGGGAAATGTAATAGTGTGGGATAAGGCCAAGCAGAAGTTTGGACGGTAGGTTAGAGACTGCCTTCACTACCAGGGATTGATTTCAGAGTGTAGGCAAAGAGAAAGGAATAGGGCAGTCCTAAGTGAAGGTACAGTTCTGATAGAAATTTCAAATCTACAACAGAAGCTGATGTTAAAAAAGGAATAATTAGTAGGTCATATAAAATATTGTATGATAACTACAAGAATCAATCAGAGGACATTAGAAGAGACTGGAAAAACAATTTACAAATGGACAACTGTAGGACCTAGGTATGTCTCCCAAGTATGCACAATGTACAAAAGATTTAGCATTTTTGCTTGGAACTGCTTGCATAGGTATTTTTATATCTGAAGCTGACTTCAAAGAAGTTTTCCTCAGGCAGCAAATTTTGGATGTATGACGAGAAAGAGAGATGTAATTGGGAGCATGTTTTCTGGGAGTGTAATGTGTTGACAGATTTTAAAACTTCTCTGCTGAAATATTGGGGGAACCAATTGTTGTAACAAAGGAAATGATTCCTTTGAGCTGGATCACAGAATCTGAATTGCCTAGGCATAGTAAAGCCTTCTTAAGTTTAATGCGATTAGCTGCCAAAAAAGCAATTAACAGAAAATGAAAATCCAAAACTAAATCAATTGAAACAGAAGTATTGAATATTGTTAAAGAGATAAAATAACTGAAGTGGGATCTTTAGAAAAGGGAAGAAGCAAATTGCATAGAAATGAATGGAATTTATTGGAACAATGCATACAGAATAATGTTCCAGAGAAGGAGGAGTGAGGTTTAAGAGAAGGCAGAAATTGGGGTGCATGGGATATTTTATCCACTACAGGAGGCGGGGGGGGGGGGGGGAGCTTTGCCGCTTACAAAAAATATTGTGTATGGTTGTGTTTTGTGCATTTTAACAAAATGGGTTTTGATTTTCTTCAACTATTTAGACACACTCATACAGTCTTTGATGAGTTTTCTAAGAAATAACTTAGATTCAGACAGAGATGTCTGAGGATATCCTATTGGTCAATATTTTTTAAATCCATTTGGCTCTAACTTCCACTTGTAAATGAGAGAAAATTGACTGCTCAGACTGTTCATAAATACTTTTTCCCTGAAAAAAAAGAATGAAATAAATAAACCTATGTCCTGTTTTTTTTTTCCATATACAGCATTACAGTGGTGTTGTGTCCTTATTAAAATGGAATATAAGGAAAGTAGATGCAGAAAAATGCCCAGAATTATCCAGACTGCTCACATTTCCATCACATTTGCGTGAAGACTACAACAAGTGCATTGTTACAGTATTAGTTGATCAATGAAAGGACCTTCTTTTGTGTGTCCTTTGTTGAGTTCATCCTTTCCACTAATTGTTGTTCTGGAGTTTTTCAAACATATCCTGTGCTTGGGGATGCATAATGATTAGTGAATTTACTCTGTAATGTTACGTGCTGGCTACATGAGCACACCTAACCTGACAGCCTGCTAACGCACCCCCAGGCACCATCAGGTACTCTCTTGCTGACATCAGAAAGTGAAAATGTGTCATTTACTCTGTCAATAACATACAAGCATACTCCTGCCCAAGTACAGGAACCAATGCTGGAGAGAAGAGCTGTTCCTCAAAGAGAAAGGTGAGAAGGCATCACAATCTGTCAAAGAGGGTCCTCTCAAAAATCAACTGATATGAAAACAAATGCATTATATCCAACATAAAGGACATGGTTGAGTTAAATTTAAAGCAATAGCTGCCAGGGTGAAAGGAGTTTGAGGACCATTCACAGATCAGGTTCAAAAGATTAACTCGTGATGTGCAACAATACCAATGGAAACCAGACTCCTGGAGTCACATTCAAGAATGAAAAAATAATGCTTGGTGAAGGTGTGTAACGAAAATCAGGTGGCCACAACACATCAGTCAAGCACTGCAGGTAGGATGGCCTTTGACAGAAGAATTCACCAATGAAAAGTGAGACATCTGATGGCAAAATAAAATGCAACTGGAAATCCTCTAGAAAAATGTCTAGTTGCCAACCACAAGTCCTTCCCTTTCCTGAAGCAATGGAAATAAACATCTTCCTAAACTCACAAACTCACTTCATATATATATATATATATATATATATATATATATATATATATATATATAGTATACATTCATTTGGTCGGCTGGTGGATGGCCGACCAGGAAATGTCCGAAAGCAGTGCAGCAAATTCTCATTTGTCCGAACACAATATGTGCAAAATGCAGAATATACTCCCCTTTTAGACCCATGGTAGCTCTTGTTTAGGTGGCAGAGCAGTCGGAAATGTCACATTCTGTGTTTTTTATGACATTCCAACCATTTGCCACTATGAAATTCAACATTCCGGTTCAGAAAATATAACATTTGGAGAATGTTTCTTCACGTAAATGAATGTATACTATATATATATATATATATATATATATATGTATATATATATATATATATTTTTTTTTTTTTTTTTTTCTTTTTGTTGACAGTGCACATCCAAGATGTGAGGGCTCTCTGTGTCCTAGATTCTTTCCTAGCAGATAAAACTGAGAAAGATAAGTGAATTGGTTTGGAGACAGCTAGGAAACCACTTTTTGGATGAAACATGGATTTATCCTAGGAGATGCCTAATCCCTGTGAAAGACCAGATGCAATTCCATTCAAATGCAAGCATATATGGTGACTGCCACAAAGAGTATAGCCTAAGAAACAACAGCTGAACACAAAAAAAGCCAGCGGGTTCAGTTGACTAATGGCAAGCCTGTTGATCAGGAATTTTAAGTCTCATAGAGGAGATGGGTCTTCAAAGAAGTTTGGACATGTAGCATTCTTTTAAGTGACTGCTTCAATCATCAGGAGTGAGCAATAATCCACAAGCTGATGATGGGCAGAAACAGCTGACATGTACCTTAGTTATACAATAACTGAGGCCCAAACAAGTGTCTGAGGTAGGTCAGCGTCACCTGTAAAATGAGCAACTGGGCAGTACAATATATTGCCTCAAATACACTGTGAACCATTAACACATGAATGGATAGTTCTACCAAGTTGAAACCTTACTAGCAGCCTCAATGACCCTTGATCTGCATACTTATAGATTCAATTGGATTAGGAGGACTACACAGTAGGCAGGCCCTGAGGAGGTGCTGGATATAACTTCAGTTGTGCAGAATATTCTCAACCAAAACTACGAATATTTTCTGTACTGCCATGGATCTGAGTACCTGAAACAGAACCTTTAGCAGGCATCATGACATAATGAGAATTATTGTTTTTTTTCTTTCTTAAGAAGATAAGGTGCAGAATCAGCAAGAATGGTGGGCACACGTACAGGATTCTCTCTTTGTACAGGATACTGATTATGTCCAATGTCACTGAATCTGTAGATCCTGACAGGACTGAAGGGCAGGCTCAGAGTCTGTCAGCTAACTCTCTTACGTCACCATGATGCCCCTGTCTATGATCTGCTACTTGATGAAAAAATGCCTACTTGCATAAATGGTATGACCTTGTGCTCCCTTATACTTTAGATTCCAAAAGATGGACTGGTTATCTGAAGTGAATGATGACAGGTTCTGGATGAATTTCCATCCCCACGGGTTTTAAGGTGAGGAAGACTGCTCAGAAATTCAAATGCCTGTTGTGAAGCCCAGTTTCCAGGAGGACCATCCCTCTTTAACTGTGTTGGGGAAGAAGTGGATACCCCACCCTACCAGCAAAGCATCTATCATCAGTCTGTGACAGGTTCTGTTGCAGTAACGTAAGGCCAACTAAAATGGTTGGTATGGCTCATTAATCCAAGGTTTAATGACATGGGGTTAACACCAGTAGAAGTATGGTGAGTACACAGTAGCTCTGTAGTCATTAACCATTGTAGTCCACTGCAAGACTTACATCATCAGGCATGCAGAGAGCACTATAAAGATACCATCAGCTCAAAGGTGCAGATGATATAGGAAAGTCTGAGTCTGGACCATGTACCTACATCCTCACCTTATATCCTCAGTCAGGATACCAAAGCCTTGACCTCCTAGGCCTCTGCAAAGGAAGAAAATCACTTTTCTGGAGGGAGCCCAATTTCATGCCCATGAAGGGCATACTCTAGTGAGAAGTCAAAGAAGACTTCTTCCAGATTATGGCCATTCTCAGGGATGGTATCCTCAGAAGTCCCACAAAAAAAAAAAAAGAAACTTCCATGAAGTCCATAGACACAACTGACAGCAGATGGTCATAAAAGTAGTGAAAAATCTAATGATCTTTCTTTGTGCAAGGCTTTGGTCACTATAGCAAATCCCTGGTATATAGTGTGGGTACTACAGAAAGCCCAAAGAGCAATACTCTGTACTGAAAGTGATGTCAAACACAGTGACTCAGAGGAATTATATATTGACCACAACAATGTACAAAAGACATCCATTATGTCCAGCAACACCATCCAGGGAAGCAGTGGCAGCACAGGCACAGCACCTTTAATGGCCACCTTCCTAAACTGAATGTATTAGATGTATCATATGAGATGTGTTGTGTGAAGCTTCTGGAGTCCAGAATGACAGAAAATCCTGTCCATTTTGGGACTAGGAAGAAGTAGATATAAAACCTCAATTCTGTTTAAAATATGGGACAGTTTCTATGTTTCCCTTTCAGTAATGGGTCTATCCAAAGACTTTCTCTGTCTCTCTCTCTCTCTCTCTTTCTTTTGGGAGTACTCATGAATGCCATAATGTGCAGAATTATAACTATGTCCAGAATACAGTGCTTCTTTGTAACAGTTCTCCAAGTAGGGTTAGACTCACATAAATGCCCTCAAATAGGCAATTCAAGAATGGAGACAGGGCTGCAATGGTTAGGCAAGTAGATACATCCTCTTGGGAAACTCATCTGAATCTGGAGGGGCCAAGACCTTTGTGAATCAATTGTTATAGTTAGTAAAAGGGCTTCTTCCACTTTGGGGGTTGGCTTGACTTAAAAAGGTAGAAGGGGTAGTTGTAGGGAGATCATACAGGCCTGCTAAAATGTTGAGAGTCAATCATCTGTTCAGAAAGTTATTGACTAGTCCTCAGAGAGGAAATTAAAGACTGATTTCCATTAAAGTGGACACCCAGAATACTGTTTTGTGTTTTATCTTAATGGAGACAACCTCAGTCATGCAATTGTACAGAGGCACATGACTGAGCCTGCTGTCTTGGCCACCACTCTGTACAGTTAGAAGTACAGTAACCCATGTGGAAGCCTACCTCAGACACCATTGGTAGGGTGTGAATTTTATTTACTTAAAGTTTTGCTGAAATGGATAAGTACCATTATGCCTTTGACTGAATTTCAGATAAGATCCAAGGTAGTAATGATACTATGAATGATGACATATGCATGAGAGCTTCCTGAAGCCTGGCCAGCACAAAAGACTGGAGCTTGGTTGAGGGCTCTCAACCCCATTTGGCAGAGTAGTTAACTCTTCTACCCGACTTATCCAATGCTTCTTAATTCTTGTTAGGTGGCAGGGTGACAGAATGTTGTTGTCTCTGGGACTTATGCTAGACCAAAAAAATTTCATAAGAGTCAGCTAAAGGATGCATGGTTACAGATTCACTCCATTCAGCTAAGGCTCGTAAGTAACAACTGCCCATCTTCATTGCACTGCAGTCACGGTGCCTCCAGGCTTCCAAAACAGAATCCTTAACAGTGTTTCCATGGCAGGGAATAGGTTGGGCTCCCTTGGCTTCTTCTTAACTTCTGAGAAAGAAACATAGGAATACAAGCCCAGTCCAAGCTGCTCTTCTCAAGCATTATGGTATCCGCAAAAGAGAAGGCAGTATTACTTTATGTGGTCACATGCCAACTCCTTTTTTGTCACTTGCTCACAATATAGTGCCTATCAATGTCAAAGATTGAGAAGCCTGGAATGCACATCCACAACCATGAAACATCCTACTCCCAAGTTGGTGTGCCTGCAGAGGAAGTGTATATAAAGATCAGTGGTTTGGATATTAAAGGAAGGGCAGCCTTCTCCTCCCTGCAAAAATGACACTATTTTGTGTTTTCTTGATATGTTTGAGAGGTAGCAGATTCCTAAATGAGCAGATGGCAGCAAGGACATCAAACCTGAGCAAATGCCACTTGAGTTCATGTAGATGACTTGGAAAACTCAAAGGTGAAAGGCATGCTGTCATTGTCCATCTCAAGAAAAAATGATCTTGGTGGTCTTCTGACTCTTCAGGAGTCCCACACCCCAAAATCCTCCCGGTGTGAAGTTTAACATGATCTTGTGCAAGGTAAGCATGTGACTGATGGGTGTGGATTGTTTGGTGACATGAATATCTCAAATGAGCACCTACTGAAGGTAGCACAAAGGAAAGAGTCATTTGTTAGGTCTGGCACTGGCATCATACAGTAGTCCACAAGTGTGCTGTCATACACATGACTTACATTCCTACCAGACCTCTAATTTCTGCTTGATGTCTAGGTTTTGAGCCACAAGCCTGGAGCAAGGTGACATAATGATCACCCCTCCCAAAAAATGGGGCTGGCCAGTCTAGTGCCTATCACTGATTATGTGATCAAGTGACACAAGAAGCCATGATATGTTCAGGGTGGATGGCTTCAAGGTGCAGTGGAGTTTAGTGGTGCCAGCACCTTGGAATGCAATTCTTCTAAGTGAAAGCCTAGGACATGCCTTCTCTGAGCCCTTCTTCCTTCCCAGAGGTGCAGATCCAGCATGTGCTCTAGTCCACAGTTATCAAAAAATGTAAGTGCCTTCATCTTTCTGGTCAAAAGACAAACCAACACTTTCTCTTGATGGCACTGACTGGCAGGACTGAACCTTTGGCACTTGTGACAGTACTCTTCTCACATGCTATATAACTGTACAGTCACAGTGACACTTTATTAATCTATTTCTAGTTACTGAATGTGTCAACCTTATGAATAAAAGCTAAGACAGCTTCTAATCTGTATAAGCAGCAAAAATAATAAAAAAAAGAAATGTCAGTCTCTGGGTTACAATTCAGTATGTAATCAAGAACTGATGTCACAGTATGTATTGACACAGATTTCACACCCCACAAAATATAGGATCTTCCAAAAAATTGCTGAACAGTGACTGATGGAAAGGATGAACCGAACCCTAGGGCTCATCAAGAAGGGTCCTTGGTGTTAGATACACTCTTTGGCATCCCACTCAGGGTATTATTTGCTACTCTCTGGGATGAAGACTGAAAAAGGTAGACATTTGAAGAGAATGGACAGATTTGCTTAATTTTCTTACTTCAACAGGTCTGGCAGAATAGCTAGAAGAATGGGTAATATCAGCAATGGTGACTATGAAGCTTCACATCACATGGAGCCAAGAGCCCTGCACCCCACCTGAAACATTTTCTTATGAAACAAGAGGTTACAAATCACACAACTGTGAAAAATTATTTTGCTAAGGCTTGGCTTCTGACTGTTTATCATGTCTCCTGTGGTAGAACAATTTTAACTGGAGTAGTGTCCCCAACAGTACCCAGAAACTGGATCCTCTGAGATGGAGTTAAATAAGACTTTCTCACATGACAACAATTTTCAAACCAGTAAACACATCCAAGACCATGGTCTAATCACTCTGGACAGCTGCTTATGATTTTTCTGCTAACACTCAACAATCCACACAAGGAAGATGTAGTGCTCTACTGTGCTTAAAAATGCTTACACTAGAGGGCATTTAATTTGTAAAAGTACTTGGTTCAAAAGCTAAACCAAATACTATGACCATAATTTGGAAGGAATGGAGAACTGTTTTAGATTTGAGGTACTTTTTGTAAAGATATTATTGGTATGTATAGGGAGGCATGTTTGACATTTATTGCCAAGATCACCTAATCTGAATGAAGGACTAGAAGTAGATCAGTTAACAATGTATGAATTTTCACCTTGAAAAATAGTTTCAATGCTCTGAAATCTAAGATAAGCCTATAAAACTCCTACTTCTTTGGGTTTGCAATAAATAAATAAATAAATAAAACATTTTCTGAGTGGCAGGCTCTGGTTTTAATGCATTCTTCCAAAGCAGATCACACACTTATTGTAAGACCTTTAAGCAGACAGTGCCAAGGAGTTTCCAGTATGTGGGCCACCTGAAGTATAAAAAGGACCAGGCCTGATTCTACCTGCTTGAAACAAGTTGTTCAAGTTTTTTTTCTACAAGCATATTAAGGTGAGGTAAAATGTTCTCTGTTTCGCCTCTC
This sequence comes from Protopterus annectens, assembly GCF_019279795.1. Taxonomy (NCBI): domain Eukaryota; kingdom Metazoa; phylum Chordata; order Ceratodontiformes; family Protopteridae; genus Protopterus; species Protopterus annectens. The sequence goes on from NC_056732.1 coordinate 1,334,158,545, forward strand.
TCTGCTTAAGAATAGCTTCTAAGTCGTTCAGCATTATTTTTTCCCTTTGTTCTTGGTCTACTCCTTTTGTGACAAGGTCTCTAAATTGCTGGATTATGTCTACATATTTTTTACAGATGAAGTTGAAGACTCAGAGAAAGTTATGCAATTACCATAACATTAGTGAGCTGGACATGGTCCCTCCTCCCCAACAGCAAGACTAAAGCCATAGGCTTTTAGTTAGTTACAGTAGAAACTTTTCCAGCAACTAATCCTTCTTATTTTGCCCATAATGCTCTGAAAACCAGCTTCTCTACTTCTCTGCTATGGCCCACTATGGCAGATCAAAAACAGTATGTGGAATCACTAACAATCCTCTAGGACACTGAGCTGGAGGGAGAGGAGGAGGGTGGTATGTTGACAAGAATAGACCTGTTCCTCTAGCTCTAATGTTATGTTGAGTACTTAGCTTTCATGTTTGTATGAGGAGGTATATCAGCAGCAGCAGCAGTACAGAGTGTGCAGCTTATCCTCTTGAAGCAGTCACCTTCATGGGAACATACTCTTAACAGCTATGGTCTTGAATGAAAGCCTAGGTCTAGAGATCAGATCCAGCTTCTAGTGTCCTGTAAAAGTAATCAGTGAAGATCATGTAGTCCTTGTACACACATCATCTAAGGATACATCCCTGAAAAATGATCAAGAAATACCCACTGCCCTTTCTGAATGAGCTCTGGGCATACAAGGCAAAGGTTTACTGTATTTCTTGCAAGGAAAATTAATGCACTTAGTCAACCACCTAAATAATTTTAGAAACTTCAGAGTTCAATTTTCTCTTTTAAAAAGAGATAAATAGCAGTAAGATCTGTTGTCCTTTTCATTCTTCCTCACTGATGGGTTATGGATACGACCCTCAGATCAGACTTGGCTGCATTTTCAAGACTTAGATCCTAGTCTCGAGCTTCTCCCTCTACCAGTAGTGCACTACACCATCCCTAACTCCTCAGATCTCATTTACCATCTTCTAGCTAAGATGCAGATCCCTGGCCTTGAGCATGAGCTAGATTTTTTTCCTTGTATTTGGCAAAATTGATATTGTAAAATCACAGCTATAGCTTATACTTAGTTTTCAGTATTTTGTTGATTTTTCTCTTCCTCTCTTGATTTTTAATGAATCCTTCCATAGTTTTTTTTCACAGTCTTAGGGTGCTTGTTACTTCTATCATTTCTCTCTTAAACTGCTTTGCATTTCTTGTATCTCTATTCTTTTAAAAAAATATATAAGAAAATAAAAGCTTACCTGCAGCGGCTGGAAGGAAAGACCCTGTCTGCCATGGGAATTCAGTTTTCTACCCTTCAGAGAACCTTCTCTAGAAACCAATGAGGAGAGAAGAAAACTTGGTTCTGAAAGTCTTAGGGGCCTTTTCAAGACCCAAAGGGGGTACTCCCTCCAGAGGCAAAGGAATAGGTTTCAACAGTAGACATCACCCCAGAGGAAGAAGGGGTCCGCAAAACCAGGGCTTCAGAGACTCCTTCCCTGATAGGCACTATCAGCGCTCCTGAAGCACTGTGCAACTGTCTTTCTCTGGAGGCAGTCAGGGGTTATGTTTCCCTGCATCTAGATGCCTGAACAAACCTTACAAACAATGCTTGGGTGCCAAACATAATATCCAGAGGTTATTACATTCCCTTTTCCCTTCCACCTGCAGAATCCAGGAGGAAACTCCCCAATGTTCCACCCAATCAGAGGGAGAACATAGCTCAAGAAGTTCAAAAGATGCTACAAGAAAGAGTCATCCAGGAGGTCCTGACTGAACAAACAGGATTTGGAATGTACTCTCGCTTCTTTTTGGTGCCAAAGAAAACAGCAGACCTAAGACCAATTGTAGATCTAAGCAATCTGAATAAGTATGTAAAGAAGTCAAAGTTCCAGATGGTTATCATTCAGTCCATCCTGCCTCTCCTGCTCAAGGATGACAGGATATGCTCTGTAGATCTCCAAGATGCATACTATCACATCAAAACAGACAGGTGCTCCAGGAGACACCTGCGCTTTTGGCTGGGAGCCAATCACTACCAATTCACAGCACTGCTCTTTGGAGTCACCACAGCCCACTGGATGTTCACCAAATGCATGGCAGTCATAGCAGCTCACCTGAGGCTCAAAGGATTCCAGGTGTTTCCCTATCTAGACAAATAACTCCTCAGCTCCCCAATAATGTATCAACTTCTACGTGCCAGGGATTATTTGTTTCAGTTATCCAACACCCAGGCATCATGATAAATCTTGTCAAATCCAACCTGACTCCTGTACAAAACCTAGAATTCATAGGGACTCATCTGGATACTATGAATCAAGTGGCTTCACTACCTCTTCACCCCATTACATCTCAGAGAAATCAGGTGTGGGACTTAATCTCTTATCCGTCCTCTCCAGCGAACCTGGTGTTACAAGCTCTTGGGTCAATGTCAGCTGCCATTTTAGTCCCTCTGGCAAGATTCTTCGTGTGAATACTTCAATGGACTTTTGTGGTACAGAGGTCAATTCTTTAACAGCCTCTATCTGCTCCCATCAAGCTCACTCCAATTTTCAAACTTCATATTTGATGGTGGATACAGCCAGAAGATCTGTTTTTAGGAAGACCATTCTCTCCCCTCCACCAAAAGCCACCGTGACCACGGACACTTCCCAGTTAGGGTGGGGGGCATTACATGGGAAACATGGTCCAAGACATGTGCCCCCCTCAGAGACCAAGCTGCATATCAGTGTTCTTGAGATGAGAGCAGTCATTCTAACACTACAAGCCTTTCAGTATGATCTCCCTCAAGGGGACTATAGCTATCCATATGGACATGTCAGTGGTACATCAACAAATAAGCAGGAACGCATTCCTATCTGTTGTGCAGAGAGGCTATGAGGGTCTGGGAATGGGCGATCTCTTCAGACCACTTTCTAACTGCAATGCACATACCGGTGGAAGCCAACATGCTGGCAGACAGACTTAGCAGGTCCATTCTGATTCCTCACAAATGGTCCCTCAATCAATCAGTAGCAAACACGATTTTTAGTTGTTGAGGCCAGCCTTGCTGTGACCTATTTGCCTCTCCTCTCAATAACATGTGCAGCAAATACTTCACTCTTATCCCCCACTCCAGGGGAATCACCGAGGGATGCTCTGAGTCAAGATTGGCCCCCGGGTCTCCTCTCTGCATATCCCCCTCTCCCACTGATCCCAAAGTTTCTACAGAAAGCAAGCAGGCTGAAGAGCTAAGTCATACTTATTGCCCCCTTCTGGCCTCATAAAGTGTGGTTCCCCTTCCTCTGGTCTCACTTCAGATATCCTCCATGGATACTGGATCCCAATCAGGACCTCCTATCTCATTTATCAGAATTCCAACATCCCAATCTCCACATCCTCAAGCTGACAACATGGTTTCTCCAAATCAATTGATAGTAAGATGGGTCCAGGCTCGCTTCTCCTGTTTGTGACATCATCTTGCATCCCAAAAGGCATCCACTAAGAAAAATGGAAAATATTCTACATATGGGCTTCTAAAGACAACACTGACTCCTTCTCAGCACCTTCTTCAGCCATCCTTCTTTTTCTCGGTACTCTTTTCAAAGAAAGGGCTAGTTTTTCTACCATTAAACTTCAGTTAGTGGCAGTATACAATTTCCATACTGGAGACAAATCCCTCTCTCTATCAGCTTCCAGGTTATGTAAAGCATTTATGAAAGGAATCTTCCTCCTTAGACCTGCCATAAAAGATCCTACTCCCTTTTGGGACCTCATGGTGATCCTCCAGGGGTTGACTCAGTAATCCTTTGAGCCAACAAACAATTATGACATGAAGTTTCTTTCTTGGAAAACAATCATCTGATGTTGTCAATCTTCATCTTTTCTTGACTTGTGGGTGTACAGTTTCAATCCTCTGAACCAATCCAGCTCTTAAATAGCTTGCATCAGCCAAAAAAATCTCTCAAGCTACCAGTCTACCCACAATGCCCCTCTCTACATTACCTCAGATTTAATTTCCCGTTCTTACAGCAATACGTGTCAGCTGACCCCTGTTTCGTAACTAAGTAAAACTTTATATGTGAAGTTCTGTCTCGCTGTTCATTCTTACAGATGGGTTCAGAGCTGGTCCTCAGCTCTGAGTCGGCCTACTACAAAGCTCGAGGTCTTCAGATAGCTTGAGGCCGAGTCCCTATCCCATGATGCACCTAGAGTTACCTCAAATCTAGTTTGCCGCTGCAATAGATCGGAGGTTCTTGCTAGCTCGGGCCAGTAACGACCTTATTTCTTAAATATTTCTTAAATATTTTTCATAATATTGATAATTCTTTCTGAATAATAGTTTTAGATACTTAGATAAGCTCTTACAGCTTTTTTGTGTAGTTTCCATTCCCTTGGTGTGCCTCTTTCTTAAATTAGTATTTAGCTCTTTTGGCCTAGTTTTTATTAAACCTAGTTTTATCTTTATTTGTAGTTTAGATTATAGTGTGTACTTAGATAGTGACCTTTCTGTCACAGCTTGTTACATTTAACCTTTAAAGTTTGCATAGTGACCTTTTGGTCACAGCTTTAAAATAATTAGTGTTAAAGCTTTGATTTAGTGTGTGTCATAGTAGTGTATAGTATTGTTGTGTGTCTTTAGATAGTGACTTTCTGTCAAAACTTTGATATATTTACCTATCTACAGTTTAGATAAATAGTTTTGTGTGTGTGTGTGTGTGTGTGTGTGTGTGTGTGTGTGTGTGTGTGTGTGACTATTAATTAGCCCATAGTTTTTAAAGGGCTTTGTTTGATTATTATTGTTTGGGTGTGTCTAGTTTTACAGCATGTTATAGTATGGCTGACCAAGACAAAGACAAACACCCTAAATCAGGGTTTAAAAAAATGTCCTAAATGTGGACAGAAAATGTCTGTCATTGACAGTCATGTAAATTGTGTTTATTGTTTAGAAGCATTGCATCTCCAGGAAAGCTGCTCCATCTGTCATTCTTTTTCTTCTAGGGGTTTCCAGGAGAGAAAGAGAAAATTGATCGACAGAGGTTTACTTAAACCTTCATTCCAAGAAGCTTTGAGTGACCAAGATGGATCCAGTAAGTCCTCAAAGTCTTCCAAGATTTCTGAGAGTAAGAAATCTAAAAAGTCTTCAATGCCGGTTCCACAGACCTTGGAGCTGACCGTCTTATCCATTCGGAGCCGGTCCCTGGTTTTGGAACAGGTATCCGAAGTGCCTAAGTCTCCACTCTTACAGTCTGTACCACCTTCTATCCACTCACCTCGGTCTTCGATTAGTCTTTCCAATTTGGATTGTGTGGTGCAGAAGCTTTTACAGGCACCGGCCTTTGCTAAATTCTTATCGGCTCTGACCCAAGCGGCCAGCTACTACTCTTCTGCCTCCGAGCCATACCGGTCCGTCTGAGCCGGAGGAGTTGGACTTGTTGATCGTGGAGCCTTTGGAGCCGACGTCTGCTCCAGTGTCTTCGGCTCCATTTACTCTGAAATCCTCAGCACTGATCAAGGAATCTAGGAGCCTGCACTCTCTGGTTGGGTCTGGGGAAGATAGTCAGACAGACTTATCAGTTCCGACTCTGCCTCTCAGGGCTTTGGCTCGGATGAGCTCAGCTGTGACCTCTGGCTTGGCGCCCACTATCCCAGTGCCAAGGGTATCGATGGTTTCCTTGGATCCGTCAGTCCCTTCGCATCAGAGCAGAGGTGCCTTCGAAGCCATGAGGAGAGTTATGTCTCCTAAGACAACTTCGACTTCAGGTCCAGCTACCTCCTTCCCTAAAGCGCCTGTATCTGCTTCTGCTTCACAGATCCTTGCAAAGCACAGAGACCCAGAGCATCAGGAAGCCCCATTGGGTGGTCCCTGCTCTTCCGAGACGTCACCAGAAGCCCCCACTGATGAGGTTCCCAGGAGGAGAACATGTAAGAGTAAGCATCTAGACTCCCCACAGGAGTCCCTGACATCTGATACCAACTTGAATGAATCAGAAGGGTCCCCACGGTCCCCTTCTGAGGATATCTCATTTGCCGAGATATTAGAAATCCTTAGGGAGAGGGGTGACTGGCAGTCCACCAACCCTACTGAAGATGAGTTGGTTCTCCTGAAGGCTTTCGGGTCTCAGCCCTCCACCTTTTGGGAGTCTCTGCCCTTCGATGAGCTTATGCAGCTGGTCTTACGAAGGGTGTAGGAGTCTCCGGACACCATGGAGTCTGTCCCCAGGAGGCCTAATAAATTTATCTCTACTCCCCAGGACAAATCTTTTCTGACCAAGGGTGTGCCAGTTGATGCCATGGTGGTGGTGGCAGCCACGAAAAAGGAAATTTCAGAAACTTCCTCTTCTATCCATCCTCCTAACAGAGATTCTAGGATCATGGATAGATATGGGAAGTGCACTTACAGTTCAGCGACTTTTACACTGCGTTCGCTCAACTATCTAACCCATTTTACTAGACTGCAAAGAGACCTCCTTAAAGAGCTGGGAGATACTCTTTAGGGGTACAGTATCTGCAGGAGCTTCAAATAAAGTTGCCTCCCAGCTTGTTACCCTCAACTCCATAGTTAACTCGTCCATGCGCCTCATTTTGTATGCAGCTGATGGAACAACCAGGGCAGCTGGTACAGGAATTGCTCTTAGGAGACACTCCTGGATGTGCTTGTGTTCCTTCGCTGAGCCCTTCAAGTCATCCTTTGTAAATACCCCTTTTGATGGCTCATCCCTTTTCGGGCCCAAAGTTAAGGAAACTTTGACCAGGTGTGAGCAGGAAAGAAAGACTCTGTCTGACATCGGAGTCTGTTTTTCCACCCCTACCAGACCCTATGCCAAGGGTCAAAGGGGAGGAAAGATGTGGTTCCAAAAAGCCCAAGGAGCTTTTCAGGACACACATGGTGAACCCTCCTCCAGGAGCAGAGGAGGAGGGAATAATAGAAGACACCACCCTCACAGCAGAAGGGGGTCTGCAAAACCAGGGCTACAGAGATCACTTATTTGGGAAGCCCTACCAGTGCTCCTGAAAGAAGGCCCAACTGTCCTACTCTGGAGGCAGTTGGGGGTCACTTATCTTTGTATCCAGCCGCCTGGCTCAAAATAACAAATGACAACTGGGTACAAAGTATCATTTCCAGAGGATATTTCACTCCTTTCTCCACACCCCCTCCACTGACAAGAAAAATCCCAGACATTCCACCCAGTTACAGGGAACAGGCAACAATAGAGGTCCAATTGTTGCTAACAAAAAGAGTCATCCAACCAGTCCCAGCAGACAGATAGGATCCGGAACTTACTCAAGATTCTTTTTAGTTCCTCAGCAGACTAAACAGATCTGTCAAGAAAGAAAAGTTTTGGATGGTCACGCTTCAGTCAATACTTCCCTTTTTAGGGAAAGACAATTGGATGTGCTTGATAGCTCTCCAGGATGCATACTACCACATAAAAATGGCCAGACCATCCAGGGATCATCTGCGCTTCTGGCTGGGAGCCAATCATTACTAGTTTTGAGCCCTGCCCTTTGGTCTCCCCTAGAGTGTTCACCAAAAGCATGGCAGTGGTCATGGCTCACCTGAGACATTTAGGATTCCAGGTTTTTCCATACCTAGACGATTGGCTCCTCACCGCCACCACCAGGCATCAACTCAGTCAACCCAGGGACACCACTCTTTCACTCTGCAGTCAGCTGGGCATTACAATAAATTCAGGAAAATCTGCCTTGTCACCATCGCAACATACCATTTTTATTGGAGCAGAATTGGACACCACCACCATGCTGAGAATTCCAGTTGAAAGAGTCTTACTACCACCACCACCACCATGCTGAGACTTCCAGTAGAAAGAGTCTTACTACTCTGTCAGCAGGTCCGCAATCTGATATCCAAAAACAAGGCTCCAGCATCAGAAGTACTAAAATTGTTAGGCATGATGGCAGCTGCAATACTGGCCATACCGCTGGGTTGCATGCACATGCAGATTCTGCAATGGCTGTTGTTCACTCAATTGTCTAAGCAAGAGCTCCCAATGTCTCACCTTATAATGATCATGAACGCATGCAAAAAGGATCAGAATGGACTGAATCTTTGGCACCATTACCCTTACTGGTACCATCAACAACGATCACAACTCCCACTCAGACTACGACTCCTACTGCTTCTAGTTTGCCTATGGTTCCAACACCAGCATTAATTGTCACTGCTACCATGCCGGTACTGATATCTCCCATGGCCCTGCAGACTGTGCCAAAGACTGATATTTCTACATAGCCCAGGACTACTTATTCTGTCTCATTTGACCCCTCCTTTGGACAACTCCCTAGCCTGTTTCTAGAGAGACCTGAGTTCTCCTTCTGGATTGTCCATTCGCTCCACCAGAAGTCCCCCAGAAGTTGATACAGTAAGACTGATGGATCAGATCCTGACAGCCAGGAGGTCTTCTCTCATCTTTTCAGCTGCCTCTTCCTTCTGGTGCAGGGGGGGGTTCTCTCCTAATACCCCTTCTTATTCTCCTCCTGTGATCTACTCACTGGCTTTAGAGCACTTGACTCCAACTTCACAGGTCCCAATAACTTTGGCACCAACAATCTTTTTGTCTTCTATGCCAGGTACAACTCTGATGCCTTCAGTGCCTTTGGAACTGACAGGTCCCCGGGACAGTGTCTTTGCTGTGGGCCCAAGGGGTTCAAGTCAGCTCTGATTTTTTTCTATGGACCAGCCTTGCTTCTTCGGGGTGTGCTGACAGGGGACCCATCCTCAATTCTGGTTCATCAGGTGACCCCGGTTCCAAGTTTGTCTTTCTCAGTTCTGGGCTCCCATCCTTCTGCAGGGGGGGTCCTGCCTCATCTCGGGTGGCTCTTGTATTACTGGAGTCTCTTCCTTTGGCCCCAGGTTTATCAGTTCTACCACCAACCTCAATTCCTGGATAGCAAGCTCCAAGGTCGCAAGACTTACCTGCCAAAGGTGTGCCCTCTTCCAAGTCCTCTTCAGATGCTCCCACTGAATAGCCACCTTGGAAGAGATTGTGTAAGAGGAAACACCTTGATTCTCCTGAAGAATCCATCATGGAGGACATGGATTTTGATGAGGGGTAGGGTTCCCCATGGTCACCCCTGGAAGATGTCTCCTTCAGAGACATTCTTGTGGTCCTAAATCAGAGGGGTGATTGGAAGCCTAAAGACCCTTCCTCTGTGGAATCTGTGTACTTGCAGGTCTTTGGTGCTCACCTATCTACCTCCTGGGTGACCCCACCCACTGATGACCTAATTAAATTGATCACTCAGCAGGCTTGGAAGGCTCCTGACTCTGTAGAACCTGTCCCCCGGAGACTTGACAAAATACTTTCCGCTCCTGAAGACCATCTACATTGGGCAAAGAGTTTAGTAGTTGATGCCATGGTGGTAGCGGCTGCCACCAAGAAAGAACTAGCCAAGGAAAGTAATACTGTACATCCCCTAACTGAGAGTCCAGGGTGATGGACAGATTTGGGAAGCGGGTCTATGCCTCATTGACTTTCTCCGTCAGGTGCTTGAACTTTTTGGCACACTTTACTAGACTACTGAGGAATCTGATCAAAGAGCTGTCAGATACTCTGGCAGGAGCAGTGGGTGACGGGGTCCAAGAAAAGGTGGCCTCCTAGTTAGCTACCCTGGAGTCTATTTAAAACTCTTCCATGAGGCTTAATGCGCATGCAACTGAAGGGGTGACCAGGTCAGCAGGTTCAGGTTTTGCTATTCAATGACACGCTTAGATGCTTCTGTGCGAGTCTGCAGAATTATTCAAGTCTCCCTTCATCAATGCTCCCTTTGACAGATCCTCATTGTTTGGGTCAAATTTAAGGAAACTGCCCAGGTGTGAAATGGGTGGAAAGACTCTGTCTGCTGTAGGTGTACATTTTTCCACTCCTTAATGATCCTACTCCAGGAATCAAAGGAGTGACAAAATGTGGTTCAAGAAGTCCCAGAAGCCTTTCCAGGACACACATGGTACAGACTCTCCTTGGGGCAGAGGGGGGAGTTACAATGGAAGATGCCATCCTAGAGGCAGGGGAGGTCTGCAAAATCAGAGTTCCAGGGAGTCCTTCTCTGGTCAGCCCTACCAGTGCTCCTGAAAAGGGCCTGATTGGTTGCCTCTGGAGGCAGTCGGGGGGAAGATTCTCCTTGCATCTAACCACCTGGTGATACATAACTACCAATGCTTGGGTGCTAAGGATTATTTCCAGAGGTTATTCAATCCCCTTCACATTTTACCCAAGAAGCAAGCAAGACTCTCTGACATTCCATCCAGTCAGAGGTATCAAGCAGCATTAGAAATACAAAAGTTGCTAGAAAAAAAGAGTCATTCAAGAAGTCTCACCAGACCAATTAGGATCTGGATTTTACTCAAGATTCTTTTTAGTGCCAAAGAAAACAGGGGACTGGAGAAGAATTTTGGATCTCAGCATTCTAAACAAATTTGTTCAAAAGTCAAAATTCCGGATGGCAGATGTTCACGGTTCAGTCAATGCTTCCCTTGTTAGAGAAAAATGACTGGATATCTTCTACTGGCTTTCAAGATGCGTATTACCACATAAAGATGGACAAACACTCAAGAAAGTTTTTCCACTTCCAGCTACAAGCCAGTCATTACCAATTCGGAGTACTGCCCTTTGGTCTTACTACCGACCCCAGGGTGTTCACCGAACGCATGGCAGTAGTCACAGCACATCTGATGCTGCACAGACTCCGGGTCCAGTTTTCATTACCTAGACGACTGACTCCTCACCGCGTCCACCAGGTATCTATTTCTATGAACAATGGATTTCATTCTGAAGCTATCTCAACAGTATGGCATCACGGTCAATCTTGCAAACTCTCAACTAACCCCTTCTCAGGATATGGAATTCATCAAAGTTTGTCTCAAGACTCTTGTGTGGCATCTCTTTCCCTCCACAGGTTGCAGAAAATACAATCACAAGTTCACCTTATTCTTTATTCAAGCAAAATACCAGCTCAGCAAATTCTGCGTGGCACCAGCGATCATGTTAGTCCAACTGGAAAAGTTTCACATGAGACTTCTTCAATGGCTGCTTGTGAACCAATGGTCTATTCTAACCCACCCCATAAATCACCTAGTTTTTATATCCAGTCGATGCAAAAACAACCTATCCTGGTGGATGCAGTCCAAGGAGATTCTTCTAGGCCATTCCTTTGTTCTCCCTCAGCCCAAGGCCATAGTAGCCATGGATGCTTCCCAGATTGGGGGGGCATTATCTGGGGAAGACAGTCCAAGGCACTTGGTTCCCCTGTGAGGCTAATCTGCATATCAGTGTTCTGGAGCTCAGGGCAGTGCTTCTAGTGTTGCAAGTGTTTCATTCTGCCTTACCTCAAGGGATGATAGCTATTCAATCAGACAACATGTCCGTAGTCTGGTACATCAACAAACAGAGAGGAACCAAGTCCTACTTGCTGTGTTGATAAGCCCTTTCAGTGTGGCAATGGGCCATAACTTCCAACTGCTTTCTGATAGCAATGCACATCCTGGAGAGTTCAGACGTGATTGTGGACAAACTGAGCAGGTGCATTCTCATACCTCACGAGTGGTCTCTAAACTCCAGAGTGGCAAAGATCTTTCTTCGCTGGGGCCAGCCTCACTGCAAACTGTTTGCTTCACTCCTGAACAAGTACAGAAGCTACTTTGCCCTAATATCTCCTCAGGGGGAGTCTCCCAAAGACATTCTTCTCCTTGATTGGCCCCAAGGTCTCCTTTATGCCTTTTCCCCATTCCCTCTGATCCCTCTTTTCCTCAAGAAAGCAGCTCAGTTGAGAAGCAAAGTAACCCTCATTGCACCTTACTGGCCTCAACAAATATGGTTTCCCTTCCTTTGGCCTCATTTACTTCACTGCCCGTGGATTCTGGACCAAGTTCCTGACCTTCTGTCCCATCTTCAGGGACTAGTGTACCCCAATATACCCCAAGCTGGCTGCTTGGTTTCTCCAATTCCATTTTTCACCAGGCATAATGACATCCCATCTCCTGTATGACATATTTTGCTGGTATCCCATAAACCATCCACCAGGAATCTCTACCATAGTAAATGGAAGAGATTTTCTATATGGGCTTGTGATAATGGTATGGATCCTTTTTCGGCACCAGTAGAAAACGTTCTACAGTTTCTAGCTACCATCTTTGGTAAAGGAGCTTCTGCTTCCACAATTAAAGTTATCTTAGCAGCTATTTCAAATTTCCATAACGGTTTCGGTGATCAGCCCTTAATCTTCCACAGGCTTTGTAAGGTTTTTCTTAAGGGCACCATTCATTTAAAGCCACCATTCAAGGATCCTATACCACCATGGGACTTGACTTTTGTATTGTAGTCTCTTACATTTCCTCCGTGAACCTGCAGCTACCTCTGACTTAAAATTTCTTTCTTAGAAAATGTTGCTTCTTGTAGCTGTCACCTCGGCAAGACAAGCCTCCGAATTACAGTTTTCCATAAAGACAGAGTGTCACTCGGAACAAACCCATCCTTTCTTCCTAAAGTGATTTCAGAGGCCAATATCAATCAATGTATAGACTTGCCTATATTCTTCCCAAATTTTTCTAATAAAGGAGATTGCTGCTTGCACCTTCTGACATGTAGAGGCTGTTATGTTTTTATCTGGACAGAACTAAGCAATTTAGGCAATTAGAACAATTATTTGTATCTTTTGCAAGCGCAACATTGGGCAAACCTGTTTCTAAGGTTACTCTATCAAGTTGGTTAAGGGATTGCATTTCCTTTATTTGCACGAAAAAGAATCTAAGACTCCCCATGCTGGTGAAGGCACATTCTACCTCATTCTACCAGATCTATGGTGACTTCAGCTGTTTTAAAGCTTTCATGTCGGAAATTTGCACAGCTGCAACATGGACTACTCCACATACCTTTATTACTCAATACAAATTGGATATGGTCTCCAGGGGGAGAGCTTCCTTTGGTTCTATGGTTCTCAGGAATGCTCTTCCATAAGGCCACCCAGGATCTAAGGTAGCTTGGGACTTTGTCCCACAAGTCAAGAAAAGATGGAGATTGACAACATCAGATACAAAAGTTGTGACTTACCATAACATTCCATCTGTATTGTCGATCTTCATCAATTCTTGCGCCCCACCTCACCTGCCCCTCCTATAGAGTTCTGGTGGAGCAACATGCTGTCCTGGGTTTCTTTGTTAGGATACACCTTGGACATGGCTTCTGTCTTGAGTTAGGGTATCTTTTTCTGTAAGCTGTAAACTCGATCTGAGGTAATGTAGAGAGGAGTACTGTGGGTAGACTATTAGCTCGAGAGATTTTTTGGCTGACACGAGCTATTTAATGGCAAGATCAGTTCCGAGGATCAGAACCGTACACCCATAAGTCAAGAATAGATGAGATTGGCAACACAGATGGTACATTATCGTAAATCATAACTTCTTTTTTTTTTTTGTTAGCTATTATCTCAGCAAGAAGGATCTCTGAACTCCAGGCTTTATCAGCTAGACCTCCTTACATAATTTTCCATAAAGATAGGTATCTCTACGAATCAATCTCTCCTTTACGCCTTAAAGTGGCCACACAGACTAACATTAATCAATCCATATAATTGCCAGTTCTCTTTCAAAACTTTTCTAATAAAGGTGAATATATGCTGCATCTTCTTGACATTCACAGACTACATTTCTATCTTCACAGAACAAAATCTTACAGGAAGTCTGATCAGCTGTTTGTATCCTTTTCCATTAACTGCTTAGGTTAAGCTGTTTCCAAAATCACCTTGGGCAGATGGATTACTGACTGTATTTCACTGATTTATTCTATGAAAGGTTTGGATTTGCCTTGATCTCCAAGATCCCACTCTACCAAATCTAGGGCTACTTCATCTGCCTTTTCCTCTAGAATTTTGATTGATATCTGTGCTGCAGCCATTTGGTCAAAGACTCATACCTTTGTTACACATTACAAATTGGACATTGTCTCCAGAAGCAGGGCTTCCTTTGGTTTAACAGTGCTCTAGCATATCCATCCTTGAGGGCCTCCCAAGAGTTACGTAACTGGGGACTCTGACCCATCAGTGATGAAGAATGACAAGGACATCAGATTTAGAAGTTATGCACTTACCATAACTTGACATCTGTGTTGCCCATTTTCATTCTTTCTCACCTTCCCTCCCAGCCATCCCCCTGCCTTGTCACTCCTACAAGAATCTTTGGATAAGTTTGGAACACTCATGTTCCAGGTTTGAGCTTCAATCCTTTCTTCTATCTGTTCTGTCTCTATAATCCAGTGGGTAGGAAAGGCAGGAAACTTGATCTGAGGAGTTGGGGGTGGTGTAGCACACTATGGATAGAGGGAGGAGCTCGAGACTAGAATCCAAGTCTTGAAAATGCATCCAAGTTGGATCTGAGGGTTGGATCCATAACCCATCAGTGAGGAAGAATGAAAATGGACAACACACTTGCCAAGTTATGGTAAGTACATAACTTCTAATTTTTTAATGACAAATTTAGTTTTTTTAGGTAAAAAAAAAGATATGTTCTCACCATAACGTTCCATCTGTGTTGTCGACTTTCATTCTTCCTCAACTGTTGGGTTCAGATCAATCTTTGGATCTCACTCGGCTGCTTCTTCCAGATCATAGAACACTGAAACTCTCAAGTTCCTACCTTTACCCATAATGCCCTACTCATCTAACATACCTCAGATCTGTTTGCTGCCCATAAACCTGCAAAGTAGTAAGGAATAATGACCTAATAAAATCTGGGACTCAAACAAAGGAACAGTGGTTCTTGGAGCATCCTTTGATCTTTTCAAGAGTAAAGCAAGGAAGGGAGTTGGTGAGAGGGAAGTTGAGGAAGAATGAAAATGGACAACACAGATGAATGTTATGGTGAGTACATAACGTTTTTAATCTGATGTCATTTTCATTCAATCTAAAACTGCTGGGACAGCATCCCCAGCTACCTTATTCCCAGGAGAACTCTAAGGAAGGATATTCCTGAGTACAGCTGAGCCAAAAACAGCTCTTCCTCTAGAGATCAGATCTAATTTGTAATGAACAATAAAGGTATGAGGGTCAGCCCAAGTTGCAGCTGCACAAATATCATTCAAGGAATTTCTAGAAAAAAAGGCTGAAGACGTTGCCATAGATCTGGTAGAATGTGTTTTTGGTGGTTTTGGTAAAGGTAGGGCCAGTGTTTTGTATACAAAGGTAATGCAATCAGTCAACCATTTGGCTAAAGTCACTTTAGAAACTTGTTTGCCTAATTTTGAATCTGAAAAGGAAACACATAATTGTTTAGATTTCCTCAGATTTTTGGTTCTGTAAAGATAGAAACACAACTGTCTGTGGACATCCAACAGGTGTAATATATATTCTCCTTTATTTCAAAAATTTGGAAAGAAGATTGGAAGGTTGATAACCTAATTACTACTGGCTTCTGACACCACCTTAGGTAGAAAGGAAGGATTTTTTCCATAAAGATACTCTATCCTTGTAAAAAATCAAACAAGCAGGTTTAGATGACAGAGCCTTTTATTCTGACACCCTTCTGGCAGAAGTAATAGCAACCAAGAAGATAGTTTTTCAGGTCAAAAATTTCACTTAATGCTTAGCTGATGGTTCACCAAGGATGTTGGGTTAAGGCCTGTAAAACAATATTTAAATCCCAATGAGGATCAGGGTCCTTTAATGAAGGTCTAAGTAGATATGTTCCTCTGAGAAAGGCTTTGCAAAGTTTGGAAGATGCTAATATTGAACTATTTACTCCTATATGAAAACTAGAAATGGCTGCTAATTGTAATCTTACAATTGAGGAGCTAGCCCCTTCACTGAAAATCATGACTAAAAGTCAAGAACCTTAAATATTGGAGATGAAAAGGGATCTAAATTCTTTTTTTATGTGCCAGGAAAAAAAATCTTTTCCATGTACTTTAATAAACTTTTCTAGTGGAAGCTTTGTGGGATGATAAAAGGATGTGATAGACAGGTGAGAACACCTTGTATTGTCTAGCAATTAATGGATCTAGAGAAACCATGCAAATCAACTTGAGGCCTGAAATGTCTGGATGAGTCATGTCTGTTGGGTGAGACAGTAGGTCTGGAGTTGGATCCAGAATCCAAGGATGGTGTACAAGATGAAGCCAAAGGAAGGAAAACCAGATCTGACAAGGCCAGTAAGTGCAATGTGGATAACTGTGCTCTTAAATCAAGATGCTTTCTGGAGAAGTTTAGGAATGAGGGGTATTGGCAGATAAGCATAAAGGAGACCAGATAGCCAAACATTGAGTAGAGCATTCTTGGGGACTCCCCCACTGGAGAGATCAGGGCAAAGAATCTGATGCACTTGTTGAGTGGAGATGCAAACATATTGCAGCATGGATGGCTCAACTGCACCTTCACATTGAGAGACTACTTGTGAGGCATTAGAATAGACCCACTTATCTTGTCTGCAATTACACTGGACTTCCGCGGGACGTGCACTGCTAAAAGAAAGTGATTGGCTGAGATCACCCACTGCCATAATCTCATAGCTTCTCGACAAAGAGGGTAAGATCTGGCTCCCCATTGTCTGTTGATGTACCAGACTGCTGACATATTGTCTGTTTCAATTGCAATAGTCCCGGTTGGGAGAGAGTCTTGGGAAGCCTGCAATGCTAGGAGGACAGCTCTCATTTCCAGGACATTTATATGCATGTTGGCCTCTTCAGGGGACCATGTACCATGGACCTCCCCAAGAAGTGCCCCCCCATCTGATATAAAAAGTGTCCATGTTCACTGTGGCCTTGGGCTGAGGGAGAACAAAAGGATGGCATTCTTGTATTTGACTGGACTGGATCCACCATAGAAGGTAATTTTTGCAAGCTTGCGTTATTTTGACTTGACTGGATAATGGCTGCTGGAGAAAGGACCATTGAGTTTCAAGTGTCAACTGAAGGATCCTCATATGGTACCTTGCCAATGGTACTAGAGTGACTGCCACTGACATGGATCCCAATGATTGGAAGATTAGACAAGTTGAAAGACAACTGGGAAAGATCTTTTTGTCCCAGAACTGAATTGTTTGATCCCAAGACATTGGGAGTGAAGGTATTTGAGTAACTGTATTGAACAGATCACCGATGAATTCCAATGTCTTGAGTTGGTTTAAGATAAGATTTGTTGTATTTGACAGAAATCCAAAGAAGAGAGCATAACTGGAGTCCCAAGCTTGAATTAGATGATGCCTTGTCTGAGCTGTTATGAGCCAGTTGTCCAGATATGGCAACACCCAGAATCTCTGCAGTCTCAAATGAGCTGCAACTACTGCCATACACTTGATAATCACCCTGGGGGACTGTGGTGAGACCAAAGGGCAGTGCTCTGAACTGGTAATGACTGGCTCCCAGCTGGAAGTGTAGATATCTCCTGGACCATCTGTTCATTTTTATATGACAGTATGCATTCCAAAGATCTACTGAGCACATCCTGTCGTCCTTGTGCAGAAAAGGCAGAATGGACTGAACTATGACCATTCAGAACTTTGTATACTAAACTGACTAATTTAGTTTGTTTAAATCCAAGACTGGTCTCCATTCTCCTGTTTTCTTTGGCACTAAAAAGAATCTTGAAAAAGTTCAGTACACGTTCTGGTCTGGGGGGCTTCTTGGATAACTTTTTTCTATCAGCTTGTTTATTTCTAGTGCTGCTGCTTCCCTCTGATTGGGTGGAACACCAGGGATTTTGTTTGATACTAGTGGGGGGGGGGTGGTATTATATAACCTCTGGATATTATCCTTCTCACCCATGAATCTTTTGTAATTTCTAGCCAAGCTCTCTGGGGCAGGGAAAGAAAACCCCTTACTTTCTCTTGAGATCAACAGTCAGGCCTCCTTCTAGGAGCACTGATATGGTCTGTCAGAGAAAGTATACCTAGATTCCTGGTTATGTGGACCACCTCTGCTGTCGGGAAGTCATCTTCCATTAGAATTCCCCCCTATACCCCTGGGGGACCTTGTCCACATGGATCTTAGAAGGGACCCTGGGATTTTTTGAACCACATTTCCCATTCACCTCATTGGTCCCTAGTCCATTGAAGGGTCAAAAAATGTGCGACCACAGCAGACAGGGTTTTTCCTTCTTACTCACACACAGAGAGTGTCTGTCAAAAGTAGTGACAAAGGAAGATTTCAGATATTGGCAAAGGCTCTTGCTACCCCCATAGTGCCTTTTTTAGGCAAGGCTCAAAAGACAAACCCACCTCCATAGGTATCACAAGGGATAAGAAACTAAGAGTAATGCTACTCAACGCCAGAAGTCTAAACCTCAAGATGCATGCACTCAAAACTCTCCTTAGCATGGAGAACATCGATATCTGTGCAGTAACAGAAACCTGGTTCAGGGCTCTCGAGAGCACCCCAGCACTACCAGGTTATACCTCATACCATGCTTTTCGGCCCCAAAACTTGGACCGAACCACAAAAGGAGGGGGAGTATCGATATTCATCAAAGATACCCACACCTCCAGGTTGGTGGCAAAGCACAAAGCATCATAGACTATCCATGTGCAACTAACAGTGGGTAAAACTGCCTTCCAGTTTATAGCCTGCTACAGACCACCCTCCCAAACCCAGGAACCCCACTCGGCCTTCCTGAGAACACTGGAAAATATGAAGGTCTCTCCAAACACCATTATATTGGGCGACTTCAACTATCCAAACATAGACTGGGAGCATTACTCTAGCTCCAACACCCTAGCCCAAAGGTTCCTAGAATTTATAAACTCAAATGCTATGGAACAACTTGTTACCACTCCCACAAGAGGGAAAAACATACTGGATCTGATCATCACCAACATGGGGACTCTATGCTCCAGACCAGAAGTGTATCCCTCACTGGTAAGATCAGACCATAAACTAATCTCACTGGATATTCACATCCCGACCCCACCCCCTGCCCAGAAAACCACAGTGAAAAACTTCTCTAAAGCAAATTTCCTCAAAACCGAGGTGGAATCCTTCAAAGCCCCCGGGCCTGTGGAAAATACGGCCCAGACCGCAGAATCCTTTATAAACGCATTCTATGAACACCTTCAGGAATGCATGGATCATGCGATCCCAAATAAAACCAAGACCCAGTCCTCCAAAGGCAGACGTCCTGTCTGGTGGACCCCAGCCATAAACAAACTATACAATAGAAGGAGGAAGCTACTAAATGATAGAGCAAAATCCCAAAAAGGGAAGGCATCGCTGATCAGTATTAGCAAAAAACTACGGGCACTCATAAAATTGTCTAAGGCCAGCTTCGAGAGAAAAATTGCACAGGACACTAAGGATAATCACAAGTCTTTCTTTAGTTATGTTAGGAACCTGGGTGGTAATTCCCAGATATGCTCAGAATTAGTCCAAAATGACAAAAAATACACCGAACCCACAGACATTGCCAACATCCTAGCTGACAGGTTCAGCACAAACTTCTCCCCCCCCACCAAAAGGGCAAATATCTATCCCAGCAGAGTGCTGCCCCCCTGACATCTCAGATACTCAGGTAAGAGCCGCCCTCTCCAAAGCAAAAAACACAGCATCAATGGGACCAGACGGTGTCCCAGGCTGCGTCCTACATGAACTCCAAGAAGAGCTAAACCCAAACATAAAACTACTGTTCAATCTCAGCCTTACTACAGGATATGTGCCCAAAGAGTGGCGTACAGCAACAGTGGTCCCTCTCCATAAAGGTGGTGCCTCAACGGATCCTGGAAACTATCGCACCATAAGCCTGACTAGCTTGGTCTGCAAAGCTATGGAAAGGATCATCA
Organism: Protopterus annectens; assembly: GCF_019279795.1. Classification (NCBI taxonomy): domain Eukaryota; kingdom Metazoa; phylum Chordata; order Ceratodontiformes; family Protopteridae; genus Protopterus; species Protopterus annectens. The sequence continues at coordinate 1,334,178,315 of NC_056732.1, forward strand.
TGGACCTCATAAATAAAGATATTGGGGACCTACAGACACTGGATCCTACCCAGTTCGGCTTTGTTAAGGGCAGATCCTGCCTCTTAAACCTGGTTGATTTCTTTGAAACAGTCACCAAGGCCATTGACGAGGGGAAGGTGGTCCACACAGCCTACCTGGACCTCGCAAAAGCCTTCGATACAATACCCCACTCGGGCATTATAGATAAGCTCACCAGCTTAAATATAAACCGCTATGTCACTAGATGGATTGCAAACTGGCTCAAGGACAGAACCCACATGGTTAGAATTGCTGGAGCCATGTCAGACTCCAAACCTGTTACAAGTGGTGTCCCACAAGGCTCAGTCCTGGGACCTCTCTTGTTCGGTATATATTTCCCGGAGGTACAGGCCAACACGGAAGGACTGTGGCTGACCATGTTAGCAGATGACTGCAAACTGGGCACCATAATCGACTCTCCAGCCGACACAAGCATCCTCCAAAAGGGCCTCATAGAAACAGACAACTGGTGCCAGAGCCATGGCCTCAAGCTAAATGCCAAAAAATGTATAGTCATCTCCTTTGGCAAAAACAAAGTGCCCACAAATTACCACATAGGTGGTAATCCATTAAGTACAGAAGAAGTAATTAGGGACCTGGGGACCCAAGTTTATAGCAATCTCTCATTTGACAACCACGTGGCCAAAGTGGTTAGAAAAACATTTTATATAGCCCACCTAATCATGAAGGGATTCACATCTAGATCAGCCGAGGTCATCGTGCCTCTTTACTCATCCCTCATCAGGCCCATAATTGAGTACAATGCCCCTTTTGGGATGTACCTTACCAGACACCTGTAGCAACTGGAAAGACCCCAAAAGTACCTCACCAAGAGGATCAAAGGGCTCAAACAGATGCCATATGCTGTCCGGTTAAAGAAACTCCAGCTCTACTCAGTGGCATACCGCCTGTTCAGAGGCGATCTGTGCCTGACGTATAAAGCCATGTCCAACCCGGAATTAATGGACATGCTGCACCTCAGAAAATCCAAATCTCATCAAGCTATGCGCTCGAGAGACTTGAACCTCAGCACTGAAATAAATAGGACATGCTGGAGGGACAGATTCATAACCCAGAGGCTCCCTTCACTCTGGAATAAAATCCCAGTCCAGGTTAGGCAGAGTCCCTCATTGACTCTCTTCAAGAGGAATCTTGATGAGTGTATGGGAGATCGTAGGTTTACCCCGGGTATCACTTCTGTGTCACTGTTAGACAGAGGCACAGTATACTAACCTCGAAAAAGGGAATAGCAAAATAAATTTAAAATGGGTGGCGAAAGCCAAACACATTCTGGCTAGGCTTATAAATGCCCTAGGGCAGATAGCCTAGTATGAACCTATGAACCTATGAACCTATGAAGGGTTCCACAAAGTCACACAAACTCATCCAGGCATGTCTTCTGATGGAAATGCCTGAAACTGCCACCCATGAGGTACTTTCAGCTGCGTGGGAGATAAGCCTCATGGACAAGTTTGAAATGGACTGTAGGGTAGCCAACTGCAAAGAAATAGTGCTGTCTACCTCAGAGTATGTGGTTCCAGGGAGGGACCACATCCCTCTGAAGTCTCGTAAAATGTGCCAGTTAATTCAGTGACCTAAGAGCGAAGGTTGCTAAAGCACAGACATGCTTCCCAAATCTGTCCAGTGCCCTAGACTCCCTGTTAGGAGGGTGGACAGAGGAACTTTATTCTGCCAGTTCTTTCTTAGTAGCTGCTGCTATGACCATGGCATCAATGGGTACTACCTTACTCCAATATGTTCTATCCTTAGGTGGTGCCAGGATCTTATCTGGTCTCTTAGGGATAGGCTCTATCTGGTCAGACTCCTTCCACACCCATCAAGAGATCAAATCAATGAGTTCATTGGTGGGAGGAGTCACCCAGGAGGTAGATGGGCCAGCACCAAAAGCCTCCAGGAACACCAACTCCTCTTGGGAAGGGTTACCGGGGGACAAACCACCCCTTTGTTTCATGAGATCTAAGATGTCTCCAAATGAAACGCCATCAGGTGAAGACCTGGGGGATCCTTCAATGTCATCAAAGTAAGTGTCCTTTGTGACAGACTCTTGAAGAGAGTCTAAGTGCCTCCTTTTACACTTCTTCCTAGGGACTTCTTTGGTGGGATGCTCCAGAGAAGTGCCAGAAGAGATTATTATACCCTGCTGAGTTGTCTGGAGACTGGTTTGGGTTGGCTGTCCCAGTGGAACAGTTGTTTGGGGCTCTGGATACAGAACTTAATCAAACTGGGTAGTCAAAGCTGAAGAGAGAGGAGAAGTCCGATCTCTGGGAACAGAAAAAGCTCTCTCCACTACCTAAAATGCAGAATGCCTTGGAGAAGAAGACACCAATGGATCAATTAAGGCAAGCTTACAAACCATTGGTTCTCTTTGCTCCAAAGGCAAACTACTCAAGGAATAACTTAGAGCTGAGCTGTCCAGCACTGAAGCTTTGAGGGGCAGAGATGGTTCCAAAATCTTTGGAGTCAAGTCCAACAACCTGAAGCCAGTGCCAGTGTTACAACTTCAAGAGTCATCTGGCTCTGAAGTGCTCTGCACAGGACCACTCAGAGACACCATCAGAGTTTAACATGCCAGCATTTTCTGATCTGAAGCAGACAACTCCAGGACCTTTGGATCCAATGGCTCTGAAGCAGACTCCAAGTCAGACTGCCAACCAGTCACGAGTGGAGTCCCACAGGGATCGTCCTGGGTCCTCTCCTGTTTAGCATCTACTTCTCAGAAGTCCAGCCCAACATGGAAGCACTCTGGCTGACCAAATTTGCAGATGACTGCAAGCTGGGAGCCATTATTAACTCCTCAAGTGATGCAGACATCCTACAGAAAGACCTCACTGAGACCAATAATTGGTGTTGAAACCATGGCCTTAAGCTTAATGCCAAAAAATGCATCATCATCCCCTTTGGGAAAAACTCAGTTCCCACTAATTACCACATTGATGGGAGCCTACTGAACACTGAAGGTGTTATAAGAGATCTGGGGACACAGGTTGGCAGCAATCTCTCCTTCAATCACCACATTGCCACAGTGGTCAGAAGGTCCTTCTGTGTGGCACATCTCATTACCAAGGGTTTTGCATCCAGAAAGAAAGAGGGCATCATTTCTCTCTAATCTTCCCTCATTAGACCAATCATAGAGTATAATGCCCCATTTGGCATGTACCTCACTAGACACCTGCAACAGCTGGAGAGGCCACAGTAGTACCTCATGAAGAGGATACTAGGTCTTAAACACATGTCCTACATGGACGACTCAAAAACCTCCAGCTATTCTCCATCTCATATCATCTACTAAGTGGCGATCTCTGCTTGACTTACAAAGCAATGTCTGACCCAGGTCTGTTAGAAATGCTACATCTAAAGAAATCCCAATCTCTCCGCACCACACACTCCAGAGACCTCAACCTCATGACCACAATCAACAGAACATGCTGGAGGGACAGGTTCATAACCCAGAGACTGCCCATGCTCTGGAATAGACTTCTCATACATGTCAAGCAGAGCACCTCACTGTCCCTCTTCAAGAGAAATCTTGATGAGTGGATGGGAAATAGTTCACCCCAGGGATCACTTCAGTGGCTCTAATTGATAGAGGCACTGGGAACTAATGTTGGGCGGCACAATGCCAGGGCACTTCTATGGGCTAGGTTTGTAAAGGCTCCAGGGCCATTAGCCTAGTATACACCTATGAACCTATGAAGCTCTAAATCCCAAAGCCCAGAAGTTTGGAGTTTTGGAATCCCTAAACTTGTCAATGCAGATTGCAGTAAAGTGCAGAATGGGAACTTTACTGTTCTCTTCACTGTAGTGCAATCTTGGAGTTGGTATATTTAAGCAGCAACCTATGAAACCGAAGGTTGGATCAGAGAAAGACTTAATAATGGAGGAGTAGTACTGACAAGGGGGTCTGGACCTGATGGGGTCAGAGCAGGGAGATATCCCATTTGTATCACTGTCCTGAGGAGCTTCCTCATCATCCTGTCCACAGCTTCTGTAAGGATCTTGTAAGATCGAATGGATAAGGCTGTGGATGAAGGGCTTGAATGGTGTCGATGTGAATATGCCAAAAAATGGAATGGGAGATGAGAGGCGATCAGACTGAAGAACATCTGAAGTGAATGGATCAGTGGAAATTTATCTGCTCTAGGTTTTGGTTCTGACCTTTTGGCATGCTTAAATGGAGGCTCTGATGACAAAGCCAAAATAGTAGACACTCCACAGAGCTTTTACAAGATTCTCTAGTATGAGAATCTCCTTTTTTGTCTACTCTTTTGGGGGTTTGAACTCCAGAGGTTGTAGAAGCAGGTTTAGAGGGCAACAAGCCCCTAAGAATTAACTTATTTTTTCTATCAATCAAAGCACGGGTATCAAACCTCTTACAGATATCACAGTCAGCATCAAGGTGAGTAGGCCCTAAACGATATACGCACTTTGAATGTGCATCTGAGTTGGGAATTTTCTGGCCACAGGCCATAAATATTTTAAAACCTGAACATTTATCAGACATAATGAGGAGACAACAAGTACAATAAGTTAGAAAAATTATTATTTTTTAAATAGGAAAAAAAAGGAATTACCAACAATGGCAAGTAGAAAAGAGTACTAATAAAATACTGTAAGGGACAGAATACCAACAATGATAGTAAGAAGTACTCTAAAGAGTAATCTGATGTAGGGTAGAAAGGAATTAAAAAATAACTTCCTAAAATGCGGACACACATATTCTCACACACTCAAACACATACACATACACATACACATATACAGGTATATACACAGACATATGTGCACATGCACACACACACAGACACACACACTCATATCTCTTTCTTGCTCTCTATATACATATATACACAACCATACATGTATATAAACACATATTGTGGTGAGTACATAACTTTTTATATACACACATGTATGTGTGTGTGTGTCTGTGTGTATGTATATATATATATATATATATATATATATATATATATATATATATATATATATATATATATGTAAAACCCAAAAGAAGCACTATTCGTTGTGAGTCCAATACCTTCTTTATTGTAACACCAAATAAATTAAGCGCTTTCGTCAGTTGAAACTTGACTTTATCAGAATTAAATACAAAAGATAAAACCCTGCTTTAATATATGGACTACTAGTCAGTGATTGGTCCAGTAATTTAAACAATTAACAAGTCCATTAACTTAATTGAGATTTAAAATACCAAAGGTTAATTTATCACATCTAATAAAATTTCTGCAAAATTCTTAATGTTCTAAAAACATTGTAGCAGTACAATATGTAATGGTAAAAAGCACAAATATCACAAGTAAATAAATATGTATTATTTGTATACAAATATCAACTATTTCTCATTTTACTTAAACTTGTTCTGCCCTTTCCTTTAAAATTGGTGCCAAATTCAAACATTCATTTAAGCCAGGGGAAACATTTGCTGCAAGCCTAAGCTGCCATATCAATTCCTTTTTCAATAATAGATTTTGCCAGTCTCCACCTCTGGCTTCCAAATGAACTAAATCTAAAATAGCAAAATTTAAAAATCCTTTAAAATTGGTGCCAAATTCAAACATTCATTTAAGCCAGGGGAAACATTTGCTGCAAGCCTAAGCTGCCATATCAATTCCTTTTTCAATAATAGATTTTGCCAGTCTCCACCTCTGGCTTCCAAATGAACTAAATCTAAAATAGCAAAATGGGGGCAAAGCGAGAAATTGTGAACTGGTGTTAGGAACTGCGACTTAAATACACAAATTGGTACTTCAAAACAATTCAACTATGGGGACATTATCAAAAAACATTATTCTTTTTCCAGGTCAACTTGTGTTGATTCAAACCATCCAAAAAGAAAAAAACAGACTTTTAATTATTTTAAATCATTGAAAGACATGATTTTTGTTTTTGAGAAAAGATTGTTAAAATACAAGCTTTGTCAAATAGAAATTTGTTATTTGAATGAATGTTTAAAGAAGAAAGTGGTACCACAGGGGTTGAGAATTTTTAAGTTTCCTTTTGGTGTTGATTATAACAAAGAAAATGTTTGTGAGTTAACAACTATGTTTGATAAATGGGGGCTTGAATTGATTATGAAAACTGTTTCATTTTATGAGAAAATGGAAGTTGATTTACAAAGGGAAGTAGAAAATTTAAACCAAATGATAGTAACCGACCTATTGTTTGAACAAAATCAAGGTTTATATTATAAGATTTTAAACAGGGTAGACAGAAAATGTGATGGGACATTTAATAAGAAACCAAAAAAATTGGACAGAGATTTAAAACAGTATCAAAGTGGCAATACATATCCTACTGATAAACGTTTTGTTTATAACCAAGGGAATATTGATGTTCAATCTCCCTTTAGGTCAGTAAATGATAACATTTTAGGCCCTATAGATTTAGAAATTACTGGGGAGGAAGAAGAATGTTTTGAAAGGGAAGAACAACTACCTTTTGAATACCAGGATTTTCCTTTACCACGACGCTCCAAAAGAATAGCGAATCGTAAACAAGCGACTTACAACAAGGTATTCCAGAAACACATGGAGGCCCCAAGGTGGTAGTGACTTCAATTCTAAATGAGAATTCTAGTAACAAGTCAATACAAAATGTTTTGAATGGTTTCAATATTTATAATTATACTGATAGAGAAATCTTGCCAGAATATTTTTGCCTTTTTTCTAAAGGTTTTAAATTTGTACCTATTAAAATTCCAGACATTGCTGACACCTTAGTTGATATCCAACTTTACATGAGAAAATTGAATTTACAACTATTTCATTCTAAGGTTATGAAAATGGACACAGACTGTCCTAAAGAAGTGTGTTCAATCCTCCTTTAGACCCATTAATTAATATGTTTGAGAAGGTAGTTAAGGATGATATACACAAAATTTGGGGTAAACACAAGAGAATTTTTTATAACCTTAGTAACACAGAAAGAATCCTGTTGCAAAATTTAAGAAATGACAAAAGCATACGCATAATAGCGCCGGACAAAGGGGGTGGTATTGTTTTATTTAACAGTACTGATTATACCAATATTATGCAGGGAATTCTATTCAATGTTAATAACTACTCCATATGTTCAAAAAACCAAATACATATAGCATATCAGAGAATTGATAGTTTTCTGTATGAATATTTGATGGAACAAAGAATTACAGGGGTAGTTTATGATTTTTTTTTTTAACTAACAAACATCCTAAAATCCCTGGCATATTTGGTATACCTAAAGTACATAAGAGCTTAGAACATCCACCTTTCAGACCTATAGTGGCGGCAACTGGGTCTAAAACCCATAATTTATCTGTGTATGTGGACAAGAAGATCAAACATGTTGTAGAAAGGTGTCCACATTTAGTCAAGGACTCTTGGGACTTTTTGGGTCAACTAAAAAGTCATATATGGAATGCTGAAGGTTATTTTGTAACCATTGATGTAATGGATTTGTTCTCTTGTATTCCTAAACAAGAAGGGTTAGCTTATTTTGAGGAGACTTTATATAATCTGTCTACTATGAATGGTGATGAAATCAAGTTAACTTGTGAAATGATGGAACTTATATTAGACCACAACTACCTGTTTTTTGAGGGAGAATATTTCCAGCAGGTTAGAGGTGTGGCAATGGGTGCTGCTTGTGCCTCAACTTATGCAAACATCGTTTTACTAGGATGTGAGAGAGAATATGTGTTTGGAAGTGAATATTTTGATTACATTAATTACTGCTGTAGATTTTTGGATGATATTTTTATTTTTTGGAAGGGAACAGTTGAGACTATTCCTTTATTCATCCAATATCTCAACAGTACTACCAGTTTTTTGAAGTTCACTTTCCAGTTTGATGCTAATGAAATTAGTTATCTTGATACACTCATTATTAAAGATAAGGACAAATTTAAATCAAAAATATACCGTAAGAAAACTTTTTGTAATAATTATCTACATTTTAACAGTCAGCATCCTTTCAGTCAGAAGAAAAGTATAATTAAGGGTCAAGCAATTAGGGTAGCTAGAATGACATCTTCTGTGGAAGATCTTCGACCTGAGTTTGAATATCTAAAAAACATGTTTTTGGCTAGGGGTTACCCTATGGGTCTGGTGGAAAAAACTCTTTATGAAGTGTACGTTGAATGGGGTAAGAGATATACCCCATTATTAGGTAAGGGACTAGAAAAAAACGAAACTTCTGGTAAGACTGATAAAAAACTTAATGAAACCAATTTTGAGCATACTTGTATTTTACAATACAGTCCCCTATATCAACAAGTTAAAGATGTTTTGCATAAGAACTGGAGCATATTTAAAGTTGACCATGACAAATATCAAGTTTTGGGTGAAAAACAGTGTTTACTACAAAAATTGGATTTAATTTGAAAAAGATTCTAGAAAGTGGACCAAAATGTCTTGTAACAGATAAAGTCATTAACAATGGTACTAGGTGTTGTGGGAGATGTAAATATTGTTCTTACATCTTACAGGATACTAAAATATGTTTGAAAAACCAGAACAATAATACAGTTTACCCTAGGAGAGGCAACTGTTTTTCTAGCAAGTTAGTTTATATTGCTATGTGTGACACCTGTAGTTCTTTCTATATTGGGAAGACTGAGAGGCTTCTCAAGACAAGAATTCTGAGCATTTGTATGACATAAAAATAAAAAGCTACAAATGCTTTGTATAAACATAGTATGACATGTAATGATTATACAGGTTTTCATTTTGCTATTTTAGATTTAGTTCATTTGGAAGCCAGAGGTGGAGACTGGCAAAATCTATTATTGAAAAAGGAATTGATATGGCAGCTTAGGCTTGCAGCAAATGTTTCCCTGGCTTAAATGAATGTTTGAATTTGGCACCAATTTTAAAGGAAAGGGCAGAACAAGTTTAAGTAAAATGAGAAATAGTTGATATTTGTATACAAATAATACATATTTATTTACTTGTGATATTTGTGCTTTTACCATTACATATTGTACTGCTACAATGTTTTTAGAACATTAAGAATTTTGCAGAAATTTTATTAGATGTGATAAATTAACCTTTGGTATTTTAAATCTCAATTAAGTTAATGGACTTGTTAATTGTTTAAATTACTGGACCAATCACTGACTAGTAGTCCATATATTAAAGCAGGGTTTTATCTTTTGTATTTAATTCTGATGAAGTCAAGTTTCAACTGACGAAAGCGCTTAATTTATTTGGTGTTACAATAAAGAAGGTATTGGACTCACAACGAATAGTGCTTCTTTTGGGTTTTACATATATATATATATATATATATATATATATACATACACACAGACACACACACATACATGTGCGTATATAAAAAGTTATGTACTCACCACAATATGTGTTTATATACATGTATGGTTGTGTATATATGTATATAGAGAGCAAGAAAGAGATATGAGAGTGTGTGTGTGTGTGTGTGTGTGTGTGTGTGTGTGTGTGTGTGTGTGTGTGTGTGTGTGTGTGTGCACGTGCACATATGTCTGTGTATATACCTGTATATGTGTATGTGTATGTGTTTGAGTGTGTGAGAATATGTGTGTCCGCATTTTAGGAAGTTATTTTTTAATTCCTTTCTACCCCACATCAGATTGCTCTTTAGAGTACTTCTTACTATCATTGTTGGTATTCTGTCCCTTACAGTATTTTATTAGTACTCTTTTCTACTTGCCATTGTTGGTAATTCCTTTTTTTTCCTATTTAAAAAAATAATATTTTTTCTAACTTATTGTACTTGTTGTCTCCTCATTATGTCTGATAAATGTTCAGGTTTTAAAATATTTATGGCCTGTGGCCAGAAAATTCCCAACTCAGATGCACATTGTATTTAATTCTGATGAAGTCAAGTTTCAACTGACAAAAGTGCTTAATTTATTTGGTGTTACAATAAAGAAGGTATTGGACTCGCAACGAATAGTGCTTCTTTTGGGTTTTACAGTTTTTTACAAGCACTATTGCACCTTTGTTTGGTTTATATATATATATATATATATATATATATATATATATATATATGTATATATATATATATATATATATATATGGGTCTACTTCTAATCAATGAAAACTGAGCTCATTTTTTCAAAGATTAGAAAGCAGACACCCACTTTCACGAAAGTGCACTTAACCGAAAGTGCACTTTCACGAAGGTCATTTAACCGAATCACATTACAGCTGGGATAAGGAAATATATACTTTTCCCCACTGTAGTGCGATCTCAGAGTTAGTATATATAAGTAGCAGGGGTGTGGGGTGCAGGAAGTCTTTCCCCCCTGCAAAAATGTATTCTTCTTTGCAGGACATACCTCTGGTAATTACATATACTATCTCTGAGATTGCATTACAGTGGGGAAAAGGATATATTTCCTTATCCCCACTGTACCATGATTCGGTTAAGTGACTCTCATGAAAGTGCACTTTTGTGAAAGAGGATGTCTGCTTTCTAATCTTCGAAAACATGAGATGTGATGTTGTCAATCTCGACTTTTTTCTCACTTGTGGGGTCGGATCCAATGCATTGGATCATTATTGGCCATTTCTCCAGCTCAAGGTCTTCAGCAAAGCTTGTGGGCCTCATTCTTTACCCATAATGCATAGGTTCATAGATTAGTACTAAGCTAACTGCCCTTGCGAGCCATTTTAAGCCTAGCCAATTATCCCTTGTGAGATTCAAATCCTGCACCTTGTGTTTGTAAGGCAAACACCTTAACCATTAGGCCACCCTCCCAACGCAATAGTTACCCCAGATCTCATTTGCTGTGCAGCAAAGAGGTTCAACAGCTACAGCTCTGGGCTAAGTACTTAGATTTTTTGACTACATTATTTAGTAGAACATTATCTTTGTCTTCTATAACTATTTAAATTAATTTTTCTGTTTGACTTCTTTACCCAGCTCTTTCCCTTATTTGACATCTGTTTTAGTTAGAGGGTGTCTAGGAACATCCATTTTCAGTTAGAGGATGTTCCTTATCTTCTATCTTCTGCTTTCCACTTTTTTATAAAACAAACAAAAAAAAACAACAAAAAAAGTAGTAGTAGTATACTTGTATATATTTACCTAAAAATTAGAGTTATAATTTAGCGTGTGAGCATGTGTGTGTAAAGTCCGTTTAAGTTAGTTTGGAAGTGATGTTTGTATTTTTTTTTGTCTTTCCCTCTCTCTTCCTTAGTCATGTCACAGAAACAGGAAAGTAAGCCCTTGGGCTTCAAAAATGAAAAATGCAGTAAGAAGAAGCTCCTTTGCGATTCACACACCTTATGTGTGCATTGTCTGAAGTCTCTTCATCTGCAAGAGTCTTATTCCATTTGCCACAATTTCAACTAGCAGGCATTAATGGAACATAAAAATAAACTCATTTTGAAAGGCCTTTTGAAGTCACCTTTCTCTGAGGTTATATCTCCCAAATCTTCCAACAAACGTTCTAAAAGACCTTCATCGTAGCCGAGATCCTCATCAGAGCTGAAGCAGAAGGCTCCAAAGTTAACGGATCTGAAGGCTCTATCAAAGCAGACATCTCCTCCTGGTTCCAAAACTCCCTCAGAGTGGGTAATTTCATTGCTGCTGACTGCTACATGTGAACATAGACATAGGAGCCAATCTCCTTCTATTGAAAAGGTTTCTTCTTGGCTCCCTTCTCCACTACTAGCTACATCAAGATCACCTACCCTGTCCACTAGGTCTATCAGGAGTTTATCTTATAAAGACATGGATAGGGTCATAGAGAGACTTCTGAAGACACCTGCATTAGCCAAACTACTACTGGATCTGAGCCCAAAAGAAATGGGTTAGACTCAAGCCCCCCCTTCTGTTACAGTTCCTCCTCCGATCTGTCCTGTTGCTTTGGAGCTGGAAGATTCCAATATCCAGGTTGTGTCGTATTGGGTCCAGGACCTATACCTTCCTTGGATCTGATATCTGCCCTGAGTGTCTCTATGCCTTGACATCAGGAGACCTCTAGGAGCCGACACTCTGCTGTTGGGTATGCAGAGACTTTTCGAATCTCGGATCTGACTATGCCTCCAAGGGCCTCGGCATGGGTTAGTTCGGCTCCTACCTCTGCTTCTGAGCTGGTCTCTTCTGCTTCAGAGATTCCTTCAGTTCTGACAACTTGTTTGTTGGCTCTTGGGAGTTCTTTGGAGTGGGGAGGGATTACCTTTGAGGGAATGATGAGGGCATTGACTACTTCCCAGTCTGAGATACGATCTATTTTGGTTCTTCCTCTTTCTTCAGTTGGGGTGTCTTTGTCTTCTCACATGCCCTCTCCACAGGTCCACAGAGACGTTAGGCCTCAGAATATACCTCAGGGTACAGCCCCCTCTTCCAAAACCTCTCCAGAGTATCCCACTGAAGAGGTCCCTTGGAAGAGGACATGCAAGAGGAAGCATCTTGACTTCCCAGAAGAGTCTATTACATCTGACACTGACCTGGATGAAGCAGAAGGGTCCCCATGATCACCTCCTGAAGATGTCTCCATTGGAGATATCCTAGAAATATTAAAACAGAGAGATGACTGGTAGTCCTCCACCCCTTTGGCTGAGGAGTCGGTCTTCCTGAAGGCCTTTGCGTCTTGCCCATCAACTTCTTGGGTGACTCCTCCTTTTGACAAGGTTGTGGAATTAATCTTGAAAAAGGCTTGGGAGACCCTCAGACAACATAGGCCTTACTCCTAGGAGGCCAAATAAGTACATTACTGCCCCAAAAGAAAAAAGTTTTCTAACAAAGGGTATAGGGGTTGATGCCATGGTCATGGCAGCAGCCACAAGGAAGAAACTCTCTGAAATGAGTTCCTCTATCCATCCTCCTAATAAGGACTCTAGGACTATGGATAGGTATGGGAAGCCTGTCTTCTCATTAACGACCTTTGCTTTGTGGTCTCTGAATGATCTCACCCACTTCACTAGACTCCAGAGGGAACTGATTAAAGAATTATCAGACTCCCTCCAACGGGCCGTAGCTGATACAGTGGCAGAGAAAACCAATGCTCAGCTTGCCACCTTGAATTCAGTTGTCAACTCGTCCATGAGACTCCTTTCTTATGCAGCAGATGGAACAAGAAGGGCAGCAGGCTCAGGTATTTCTCTTAGGAGGCAGGCCTGGATGTGTCTTTGTGATTTCACAAAGCCCTTCAAGTTTTCCTTCATTAATCCCCCTTTTGATGGTTCCTCCCTTTTTGGGCCAAAAGTGAAGGAAATGCTCACCAGGTGTGAACAAGAGCGCAAAACCTTGTCTGCCATTGGAGTGCATTTTTCCACTCCTACTAGACCCTTTCCCAAGGGCCAAAAAGGTAGTGTGAAAATGTGGTTCAGAAAATCCCAGAGGTCTTAACAGAACACACAAGGTGAAGGTTCCCCCAGAGGCAGAGCAGGGAACAATAATGGAAGGCACTGCACTCACTAAAGAGGAGGCCCACAAAACCAGGGCTCTAGAGAATTTTTCTTTGGGAGACCCTTCCAGAGCTCCTGAAGGAGTGCCTGATTGCTTGCCTCTGGAGGCAGTTGGGGGTTGCCTGTCCTTGCACCAAGAAACCTGGCTAAAGATAACAAATGACAAATGGATGCAGGACATAATATCCAGAAATACATCATTCTCTTCTCCCTTCCTATCCTCAAAACAAAGTGGTTCCAGATATTCCATCCAGTCAAAAGGAACAAGCAACAATAGAAATTCAAAAGTTGCTAAGAAAAAAAGTCATCCAAGAAGTCTCCGCAGACCAGAGAGGATCCAGAACTTACTCAAGATTCTTTTTAGTTCTGAAGAGGACAGGGGACTGGAGGCCCATTCTGGATCTCAGCAATCTAAACAAATCAGTAAAAAAGACCAAGTTCCAGATGGTGACACTGCAGTCGATACTTCCATTCCTGGAAAAAGGCAATTGGATGTGCTCTATAGACCTTCAGGACACGTACTACCCAATTTGAATGGACAGGCAGTCCAAGAGGTTCTTGCACTTCCGGCTAGGAGCTAGTCACTTCCAGTTTTGAACTCTGCCCTTTCATCTCACGACAGCCCCCAGAGTGTTCACCAAATGTATGGCAGTAGTAGCGGCTCACCTGAGACGCAAAGGATTCCTCGTGTTTCCATACCTGGATGACTGGCTCATAACTGCCCCAACCAGGCATCATTTACTCCAATCAAGGAATTATGTCCTTCAACTCTGCTCCACTCTAGGCAATACCATGAATTATGAAAAATCTGCGCAAGAGCCATCTCAAAGTTTTCATAGGAGCAGAGATAAACACTGCCACTCAAATAGCAAGACTTCCACAAAACAGAGTAGATAACCTCCATCATTTTGTCAGAATACTAATAAAGAAGTTGAAAGCCACTGCAAAACTAGTTCTCCAGGTCCTATGGAAAATGACTGCATCCATCATACTAATTCCCCTAGCTCGGTTTCACATGAAGGTTCTCCAGTGTTTGCTATTTGCACAATGGTCAATCTTGGAACTTCCAATGTCCCATAAGATTATGATAACCAACACCTTCAAAAAAGATCTTCAATGATGGATGCACTCAGCTTTAGTACCTCAAGGCTGTTCCTTCATTCCTCCTCAACCTCTGGCCACGGTGACCACAGATGCTTCCCAGATAGGGTGGGGGAGCATTTTCTCGAGAAGACAGTTCAAGGCATCTGGCAAGATCATGCGGCTCATCTGCATATAAATGTCCTAGAGATGAGGGCGGTGCTTTTAGCATTGCAAGCATTCCAGGACTCTCTTCCTCTGAGGACGACAGCAATCCAGTCAGACAATATGTCCGTAATGTGGTATATAAACAAACAGAGGAGAACCAGATTGTATCCACTTTGTCAAGAAGCTCTCAGGGTCTGGCATTGGGTGATAGCCTCCAACTGCTTTCTGATGGTAATGCACATCCTGGGGAAATCCATCATCATTGCAGACAAGCTGAGTAGAGCCATTATATATGGGCGCACAAGTGGTCCCTCAATCAGAAAGTTTCGGAAGTGATCTTCCGAAAATGGGGCCAGCCTTGGTGTGACCTCTCTACATCACCCAACAATGCCAAATGCAGCAACTACTTCACCCTGATCCCTCCTATAGGGGAGTCACCAAGGGATGCACTTGTTCATGATTGACCCCCGGGACTTCTTTATGCTTTTCCTCCGATTCCACTAATTCCAAAGATTAAGCAGAAAGCAATACTGTTGGAGACAACTGTTATCCTAATTGCTCCCTACTGGCCTCATCAAATCTGGTTCCCTTTTCTTCAGCCTCATCTTCGAGATGAACCCTGGATTCTGGACCCAGTTCCGGACCTTCTGACACATCCATCAGGAACGGTTCATCCCAACCTGCACACCCTAAAATTGACAGCTTGGCTGCTCCAGTTCCCCTAATTTCTAG
Source organism: Protopterus annectens (assembly GCF_019279795.1). NCBI lineage: Eukaryota > Metazoa > Chordata > Ceratodontiformes > Protopteridae > Protopterus > Protopterus annectens. The sequence goes on from NC_056732.1 coordinate 1,334,193,758, forward strand.
GTTTCCATCCCTCTCCTCCTCAGTCAAGCATATTATATTATCGCCTCATAAAACATCTACTCGAAAACTTTACAAAAGCAAATGGAGGAAGTTTATTGCATGAGCAAACCATAATAAAATAGATCCTTTTGCAGCACCAGTTCATTCTGTTTTACAGTTTCGGTCAGAGATCTTCAATGATGGAGCAGCAGCAGCTACAGTTAAAGTTCAACTAGCTGCAATTTCTAATTTTCATATAGGAGAAAATGATCATCCTATCATGTCACACAGACTTTGCAAAGCATTTTTGAAGGGCACTGTTATGTTAAGAGCTCCATATAAGCATCCAACACCACCTTGGGATCTCAATTTCATCTTATCTAATATTATATCTGATGTTGTTAATCAACTTTCCATTCATCACTGATGGGTTCAGTTCTGAGCCCTTGGAACTGAGTCAGCCTAATATCAAGCTTGCACCAGCCAAAAACTCTCGAGCTAAGCTTCTACCCATAGTGCCCTTCTCCCTGTTACCTCAGATCTCGCTTGCCACGTATCCGTAAAGCTGCGTTTCAGCCGAGCTCTCAGTTAAGTGAAAAACTTTTGATATCTTCATAATATTTTTTGTATATCTCCTTTTTCTTGTCGTTAATATTGATATTTCTATAACTTTGAAGCTATAGTTAGACCTCTTACCTTCTGTTTTCTATCCATTTGGTAACCTTTTAAGTACCATTGGTAGTATGGCCTTTCTCCCATACCCTTGTGGTATTTCTTAAATACCATTGTTGGTATTTCTTCTGTTTCCCATTTCAGCTAACTGGTCTGCGTTTTTTGATACATATTTCATTAGATATAGTGGATATATAGATATATTAGACATAGATAGAGTAAAGTTGGAATTTTTGCTTTAGATTTCCTATTCAGATTGTTGTGTGTAATTTTTCATGATGTCTGATAAAAAGGGCACATCGGGGTTTAAGTATTGTACTTCATGTAAGGGTAAACTGCCTAACAGTGATTTCCATGATGACTGTGTTTATTGTTTTGGGGTGCCCCATCTTTTGGTGCAACCCCCTTGCGTGATTTGTCAAAGTTTCAGTCAGTGCACCTTGAATAAGCGCAAAAATAAGCTGATTCTGAAGGGCCTCCTTAAGTCACCCTTTTCAGAGGCCCTTTCTGCGATGGAGGTTTCATCGCCTCCAACCAAGGATAAGAAAAGGTCCCACTCTGTTTCCTCTTCACCATCGGGTGACCAGGGTAAATCTGTAAAGCTTAAAGTGTCTAAGATATCTTTGGAGCATAAGTCTGCCTCATCGGCACTGACCTCGTCCGCTCCAGCTATGACTGTTCCTATATCGGCGCCAGCTTCAGCTCCGATACTGTTTTGACCTTGCACTGAGTGCTACTTTGGCACAGTGCATGCCTTCGATGTCAATCTCTGTGATTATGATGGAACTTTCTGTGTCAGCTCCGAGTGCCCCTTCAGCACCGAGCCCTTTCACTGTTCCGATTTTTACATCACTGCTTCCAGTCTCCAAACTTGAGACATCGGTGCTGGTAGATTCCACACCACGGACCCGATACTCTCCATCTACAGACCCATTTCTGGGGCAAGAGTACAGTTCATTCCTAGAATGACCTGTCTCCCCATCAGGAATATCCACTAGATCCACCAGGAACCTTTTCAAGCTTGACGTGTTGCATCTTGTGGACCAGCTGTTGACAGCCAGGGGGATACCCACTCCTTCTAAGACCTATGCTCCTGCAGGACTTGGGTTGACTTCTTCACAGACTCCATCGTACTCTCCTCCTTTGACCATTCTGTTATCTGTGCCGGGAGTTCTGTCTGCACCGATCCTGCTTGAGGCTCCATCCTCGGGAGCGGTTTGACAGATCTGGGCGTGACCCCGGTTCCAAGGTTGTCCTTCTCGGTTCCAGGGTCCCATCCCTCTTCGGGTGGACCTGCTTTCCAAGCTATGGAGAGGGCACTTGCTTCTGGAAGCATTCCACTGACGTCAGAACCCCCGACCTTTTTTCCTCTTGAGCTACAGCTGTCACAAGCCACCTCACCAGTACACCGGGCAGGAAAGCCACAGGACACCCCATTACAGGGCACCCCCTCTTCCGAGTCCTCCTCAGAAGCCCCCACTGAGAAGCCCCCCAAGGAAAGAGATTGTGCAAGAGGAAGCACGTAGACTCCCCTGGAGAGTCTCTAACAGAGGATATGGATTTCAATGACGGTGAAGGGTCCCCGTGGTCACCTCCTGATGATGTATCCTTTGGGGACATCCTTGAAATGTTAAAACAGAGGGGTGATTGGAAGCAAGCTAATCCTTCTTCTGAGGAGTCTGTGTTTTTGCAGGCTTTCTGTGCCTGGCCATCTACCTCTTGGGTGACCCCACCTGCAGACGAGCTGGTACAACTGTGGTGCAGCATACCTGGAAGGAGCCTGATTCTGTTGAGTTGATCCCTTGGAGACCTGATAAGATGCTCTCCCCCCTGAGGGAAACCCACATTGGTTAAGAGGTTTACCAGTCGATGCTGTAGTGGTGGCAACAGCCACGAAAAAGGATCTCGCTGAAGAGAGTCATAGTGTTCATCCGCCTGACAGAGAGTCCCGGGCCATGGACAGATTAGGGAAGCGAGTTTTTGCTTCAGCAACCTTTACATTATGGTCTTTGAACTACTTGGCACATTTTACGACACTCCAAAGAGACTTGGTTTCTGAACTCTCTGGAACACTCGCAGGACAGGTGTCTGATGGGGTAAGGGATAAAGTTGCCTCTTAGCTCACAACCCTGGAATCGTTCTCCAATTCGTCCATGAGGATACTCTCACATGCAACCAAAGGGGCGGCTAGAGTGGCGAGTTCAGGCATAGTTATGAGATGCCATGCCTAGATCTGCCTCTGTGACTTCACAGACCCATTCAAGTCTTCCTTCCTGAATGCTCCAATCAAAGCATCTTCCCCTTTTTGGCCACAAGGTGAAGGACAGCCTGGCCAGGTGTGAGCAGGATGGTAAGACCCTGTCTGCTGTAGGTCTATGTTTTTCCAATCCTCAACATTCCTTTTCCAGGAATGTGGCACTAAAAGTCTCAGGGTCATTTCCGTGCCACACATGGTGATGATACCCCCCAGGAGCAGAGGGGGTAACAATTCTGGAAGACACCAGTACCAAGGCAGAGGGGATCCACGTAATCAGGGACCCAGGGATTCTTTCTCTGGGAAGCCTTACCAGCGCTCCTGAAGAGCGGCCCAATTGTTTTGCTCTGGAAGTAGTTGGGGGATGTTCCTCTCTGCACCAAGCTGCCTGGCATTCAATAACCTCTGATCGTTGGGTGCAGAAGATTATAACCAAAGGCCACACCATTCCCCTCATCACTTATCCAAAACTTCCAACAAAACTTCCTGACATTCCACCCAGTCAAAGAGAAGAAGCAGCTGCAGAAATAAACAAGCTGTATCAAAAAAGAGTCATCCAATTAGTCCCACTAGACCAATGCGAATCTGGATTTTACTCAAGATTCTTTTTGATGCCAAAAAAGACAGGTGACTGGAGACCCATTCTGGATCTCAGCAATTTGAACAATCTGTTGTCCAAATTAAATTCTGGATGGTCACGGTTCAGTCCATTCTCCCTTTTCTAAGGAAGGTGATTGGATGTGCTCGATAGATCTCCAGGATGTGTATTACCACATCAAAATGGAGAAAAGCTCCAGGAGTCTACTTCACTTCCGACTAGGAGCCAATCACTACCAGTTTTATGCCCTGCCATTCTGACTCCCTACAGCCCCCAGAGTGTTCACAAAGTGCATGGCAGTGGTTACAGCTCACTTGAGACTGCAAGGATTCCAGGTGTTTCTGTATTTTCATGATTGGCTCCTTACCGCCTCCACCAACCATCTTCTGGTAACATCCCTACAATACACTCTTTCCCTGTTGAGATTTTTGGGGATAATGATAAACTGGGAGAACTCCAACCTTGCTCCAGCTCAGAACATAGATTTCATTGCAACAGTCTTCGACATCCATTCTTGTCTGGTGTCACTCCCAGCTCACAGACTTCAGAGATTGAGGCTCCAGCTCCGGGTGTTACTCTGTCAAAACAAAGCCTCAGTGAGAGAGGTTCTTCAGGTTTTAGAATCCAAGACAGCTTCCATACCAATAGTGCCTCTTGCAAAACTGCATATGCGAATACTGCAATGGCTTCTGCTGTCTCACTGGTTTCCAAATTACCATTCTCTATGCTTTCAAATTCAGATAACCAATTCTTGCAAGCAGGACCTTCTTTGGTGGATGAGGCCAGACACACTCCAGGGTCGCACAACCTTGGGGAGGGGGGCAAATCCCTGTTAAGTGCCTTGAGTACAGGTTGTCGACCAAATGAGCCGTCGACCAAATGAGTTTCGACCATATGAACTGTCGACCATATGAGTTTCGACCATATGAGTTTAGACCATATGAACTGTCGACCATATGAAGTAGACCCATATATATATATGTATGTGT